>NC_060912.1:10946157-10961157 GCF_014805685.1 Silurus meridionalis | reverse complement strand
AGCCTGTGGCACTACTGCGATGTAACCTGTAACACTAATGCGATGTAACCTCTGATGTAACCTGTAACACTAATGCGATGTAACCTCTGATGTAACCTGTAACACTAATGCGATGTAACCTGTGACACTACTGCGATGTAACCTCTAACACTACTGCGATGTAACCTCTGATGTAACCTGTAACACTACTGCAATGTAACCTGTAACACTAATGCAATGTAACCTGTAACACTAATGCAATGTAACCTCTGATGTAACCTGTAACACTAATGCGATGTAACCTCTGATGTAACCTGTGACACTAATGCGACGTAACCACAGATGTAACCTGTAACACTACTGGGATGTAACCTGTGACACTAATGCGATGTAACCTGTAACATTGATGCGATGTAACCTGTAACATTGATGCAATGAAACCTGCGACACTGACGCATTGTGATCTGTAACATTACTGCGATGTAACCTCTGATGTAACCTGTAACACTAATGCGATGTAACCTGTGACACTGATGTGATGTAACCTCTGATGTAACCTGGGACACCAATGTGATGTACCTGTGATGCAATCTGTAACCAACAACAATGTATCCAAAAGTGTTTACAAAATGTCTGATGTTCTGCTCTACAACGTGTACACAGCAGTAATTTCTGGGAAATAATGACCGCTCATTGAATCCACACTCTGCTCGAAAACGCCCCCGGTGAGTCAACCGGCTGCTCCGATCGATTTATTTTTCCCGTCCGGCCATTTATGGCACAGAGTTTAAATATGCACAGATATCTCAGTCAATGTCTGACCAGAGCAGAGGAGAAAAGCTCAGGGACATCGATGGTGTGTTTTTTCCATCTCGCTCGGTTTCTCTTTCTGCAACGGAAACATTTTTATTTTATTTTTGTACCTCAGGGTGTCACTCAGCAGTTGCCTGACTAACTCTACTATCGACCTCTAAACAGCTGGGTGAAGTTTTCATTGAACAGATAAACACTTTGGTTAGGGGGTACAGTGTTGTGCCAGCGGGTGAGCGGGTGGAGCAAGGTGTGGGTGAGCCCCAGCATGAGTACTGGAAAGAGAAGTGTTGGGGTGAAAACGAAAGTAAATAAAGAAAAGCTCTGCTTGGTGAACTTTTGCCCATCTCTCATTTTTCCAGTGCGGAACCAGCGAGTGTGTTACAAGTGTATTTTCTATATTACGGTTAAAAAGGTGAAACACACACACACACACACACACACATACAGAGTAAACAGGTGTAACCACATGGTGCAGAGCAGAGCTGCAGAGTCAGTGTTATTTCCTCACTGCTGCAGATCTTCACACACCACCTCCTACTGTACGGTGAGTAAAGGAAACAAACAAGCACAAAATGGAGAGCGAAAGAAGAGCAGACGATAACGTATCTTTCCCTCGTAACTAGCACCGGTCTTACATAAGTCACCGTGTATATGATGGACATTTGTCCGTTACAAAAGAACAACAAAGACGCCTGCATTCCAACACTCGCTCTGTGACCCGCCCCTAACGACTCGGGGGCAGGTAGCGACTGCATCACCTCGTGCCTTAGACCGAGGCGGCTTTCGACTTGGACAGCACAAATGACCTGCTTCTTCCATGCAATTCATTAACGGCAATTTAATTAGCGCAATCATTAGATAGATAGGTATTAATGTTATGGAGACTCGCGTTTAGTAGACAGTCACCTAGCTGAGGCAGATAATCACCAACCTGAGGCAGTCAGTCACCTAGCTGAGGCAGATAATCACCTAGCTAAGGCAAAATAGTCAGGCAACTGAGGCAGTCTGAGGTGGAAAGTTAAGCTAAGATGAGGCAGACTGTTGAGTAACTGGGGCAGACAGTTGACTAGCAGAGGCAGGTAATCATCTAGCAGAGGCAGGTAATCATCTAAAAGAGGCATTCAGTCACCTGGCTGAGGCAGGAAGTTGCTTAGATGCAGCAACCTAACCAAGGCAGACTGTTGGAGCTGGGGCAGATGGTCACCTAGCAGGAACAGTGTGCTGCCTAGTCTCACATAGTCATACAAATAACTGTGTAGCTGCACCAGAAAACCAGAAACTCTACTCCTTCTTGATTTGCAATTATAAGAGCACCACACACACACACACACACACACACACACACACACACACACACACACACACACACACAAACACCTTACAGTTATTCAAGTTCAGCCGGCTCTCGATTTGTGCAATACTTCAGTGTGATGTGAAGTCAGAAGGCTGCAGCTGAAATGGTTTCCACTCGTACGTTTCCCTATTATGGTTACAGGAACTTTCTCAGGGACTAAAACCTGCCACTGAGTAGAACTTCAAAACTTTAACTAGACCAGTGAGATGCCAAAGCACAAAACATCCAGGCAGAAAGCAATCTTGGTGTTCCTGCAACCGGCTTCGGATCGACCGTGGCCCTGATCCTGCACTCGAATAAGAACTGATCAACAATCGGAGTCCATGTTTTATTGCACCATGTTATTTTGGCCTACATCTGACCAATGTCATTTTTGTCTCTGTGTGTGTGTGGGGAACAATGTGACCATCCACCAGGCCACAACTATTTCCATGTCCATTCTCCAGTATCCAATATCCAATATCCAAACTATGGCCTGAGCAGCTGCAGTGTACGAGGCAAATCCTGAAACCTCTGGCCCTGTAGGCTTTAGAGGATATGAAACTCCTTTACATGTACAGAGATCTTCTACAGAGATTGTACCTGAGAGATCCTCTACCACTGAGACCTTTTACTATAGATCTTCTAACACAGAGATCTTCTACAACATCCTTCACTAAATGAGATATCAGTTAGGAATATCTCGCAGATGACTCACAATAAACCGCAATCAGAACCAAACCCTTTGTAATTTCGCTTTCAATTTGAACAACATGCAGTTCGTTTTCTGGAGTGTTTGAGCCTGAAAATCTGCTGAAATGTTATAAAATCCTTTGTTTTTACATTCAGCACGTTTTCAAACATGAGCCAGATAAAAGCATTATGTTGGAGCACATGGCGAGGCCACAAAGCTCAAAAGTGGAGATGATCTGGAGAATGTCACGGTCTGGTTTGAATTTTCAGGGGCAAATCCTTAATTTGGCATAATAACGATTTACTTCCAATACTTTAAACATACATCAAATATAACATACACAAAACTACATAAAATTACTGATTTATTCAACTAAATTTTATTAAATAATTCACTTAACCAAATTCGAATCAAATTTGAAATTATGTACCTGCTGAATATTCAAATTATCCAATTAACTTGCCAAACGTATACAAATTATGTACTTTATGCGCATAAATTATTCACTTAACTGAAATTTTACAATTTAAACATTTAACGTCTCACTTGCACAATTATCCCAAATGATCTACTTCACCTGCCAAACATAACCAAACTTTACTTCTTTACCCAATTTATAGATTAACATAACTATCCAACATACCCAACACATTGATCTAACTAACTTACCTACTATAAATACACCTACCAAACGTTTCAGAGCAGATGCCATGCAACACTGACCTCAGACTTCCAACTTCCAGCCTCCAGCATCTCTCGGGTCGACGCTACGTTCTGATCTTCATCTACCTTCACTTTAGACCACACAGAGGAGAGCAACACTGCCTCATGAGAACTTCACACTAGGGGGCATTCTCTCTCTCTCGCTCCATCATCATCACCTCCCTCTTGATTTCTACACACATCCCTCGCTCTTTCCAGCTCTCTGTCTCTATTTCCATCTCACTCCCTCTGCCCATCTCTCACGAAAACCCTCTCCCTTTCTTGTCTTTGCGTAATCTTTCGAACTATTGCCCCATTTTTGCTTCACTGACTCAGGAATTTTCCATGAACTCTCTCTCTCTCTCTCTCTCTCTCTCTCTCTCTCTCTCGTTGTTCAGGGTGAAAAACCCTGAACGCTTATTTTCTCCACAACAGCCAAAACAACTGCAAACAAACGAGAAAAATACCGACCGCACAAGGATTTAAAAAATGACTTCTAAAAAGCAGTGTGTGTGTGTGTGTGTGTGTGTGTGTGTGTGTGTGTGTGTGTGCGTGTGTGAAAGAAACATCAATAAACAAAAACTACAAAAGTAACTAAACACTTCAAGCTCATTTCAAAATCTTTGAAATTTTGTTCTTTTTATTTGTCAGATGATGTAAAAATAGAAGAAAAGCTAAAGCTAAAGAGAGAGAGAGAGAGAGAGAGAGAGAGAGAGAGAGAAAAGAAAAAAGTACAGCGTCTCATCCATTAGACAGGACGTTGCTCTGTGCCGTGTGGTCTGTGTGACTGCTTCATCGTTCCGATGCCTGCCACTGAAGAGTTTCCTGCTGGAGCCCAACCCCCGAGTGTTTGATCTCTTTCACGCTACTCAGCGAAATATGTGCGATCTGCTGTGTTTAGGAAGAGGAACCGTGTCTATGTCGGGTTTCTCAGCCGAGGTGGAGGCGTTCGTCCTGATCACGCTCTAGGAAGGCCATGAGACAGGGTTCTGTGAGTGTTATTTTAGAGAGCAGACAGTGTCTGATCACTGTCCTGCCCAGTCACCGCACCTAAATCCTACTGAACTGCTCTGAGATGATCTGATCAGAAGGAAATCTCCAACTAGTTAAGTACATCAATGCTGAGAAAGCTGCTCTTCATGCTGACCGAGGATTTTTTCACTGGAAAATAAAGTGGAACATCTGGACGTTTATAGATTTGTTGGGATGAAGGAAGTCTACATTACAGAGTTTGTTGCATAAAAACAAAAGGAACATGCACGAGTCTTTCAGAAACCTTCACAGGCTCGGAATAAGTCCTCATCACAAACATACTTTAATTACTTTTTAGGAAAAGTGACCTAAAACACGTGACCTTCTGAGAAACCAGAATAAGCTGTTTATTAGACACACGTTAATATAAACCAGCAGCACTAATTCGGGGAAGTTCATTCACCCCTATATACATATGAATTAAGGGCCCTGCTCAGGGGCCCAGGAGAGACAGCGCACAATTTTAAAGGATGTCAATTGATGTGAAAGCATGAAATTTTCCCATTTACTTAAACTAGAAGACCCAAACCTGTTTCAGCATGATGATGCACAACGCCAGCTTCATGCTGAAAAGCTTTACATGTAGAAGATCTTCTGCTATAGACTACTTTAGGATGAATGTGAAGACTGACTGCACCTCAGGCCTCCTCACCCTGAATAAATCTCCAATCTTATGGTCTGGTGTCCACACAATTTAACAAGTCTGGTGTACTGCATGATCACATCTCCCAGCTGGAATTCAGTGTAGATCCTGGACGTTGTTTTCAGATGATTGGTCTCGCTAGAAGATTTTATCCGAAGCTGCGATGTTAAAGCTGATGGACTGCAAATAGCAGATGTCAGTTATTTATAAAGCACAGGTGGGACAGGCAGAAACTCCTGTTATTCGCTCTTCAGGTTCTTGTTAATAAACGCTGAAATCCGTAACCTGGAGGAGAGTTCACATCTACAAGGAGCAGATGCAAATGAACCGACGCTACGATACCACATCCAGTACGTGAATGAAAATACGCGGCGTCTTTAAATACGTAGTTTTTAAACTAATCTTTATCTATCATGACTGTATGAATAGCAAATCCTCTGCACAAGCTCCGCCCTCTACTGAGACTTATCTGTAACACTATTGGCTGCGGTAAAGCCAAGTCAAAAACTTCGACACAGATCAATGTGAACACACACAATAGGAGCCACACTAACCAATCAGAACACAGTTTACATCTCCAATCCTGCACTAACCAATCAGAACACAGTTTACATCTCCAATCCTGCAGTAACCAATCAGAACACAGTTTACATCTCCAATCCTGCAGTGACCAATCAGAACACAGTTTACATCTCCAATCCTGCAGTGACCAATCAGAACACAGTTTACATCTCCATCCTGCAGTGACCAATCAGAACACAGTTTACATCTCCAATCCTGCAGTGACCAATCAGAACACAGTTTACATCTCCAATCCTGCAGTGACCAATCAGAACACAGTTTACATCTCCAATCCTGCAGTGACCAATCAGAACACAGTTTACATCTCCAATCCTGCAGTGACCAATCAGAACACAGTTTACATCTCCAAGCCTGCAGTAACCAATCAGAACACAATTTAGAGCACTAATCCTGCAGTAACCAATCAGAACACGGTTTACATCTCCAATCCTGCAGTGACCAATCAGAAAACAGTTTAGAGCACTAATCCTGCAGTAACCAATCAGAACACAGTTTATATCTCCAATCCTGCAGTAACCAATCAGAACACAATTTAGAGCACTAATCCTGCAGTAACCAATCAGAACACAGTTTACATCTCCAATCCTGCAGTAACCAATCAAAATGTAAATTTTGTACGGCGCTCTGGATAAGGGACGTCTTGCTAAATGCTGCAAATGTAATAAATGTACCATGCTAATGCCCACAGTAACCAACCAGAGCCCAGTTTACATCCTGCCAATGCTATCAGTACACAGTTTACATTTCAATCTCAACAATAATCAATCAGATTACAACTTTGGTCCAAAATCGCACAGTAGCCAATGATAGAGCCGATCATGTCTAAAATAATCTAAAGCGAGTTCACAGCAGCCAATCAGATCACACAAATGTGGCCAATCAGATTCCAGGTCCTGCCCCAGTATATTCTTTCTGGAATTTATGGCTTTATTTTTAAATTAAATATTTATATTATTATTACTTTGTGCTGAACTTTTAACCAATACACAAATACACATTGGCTGAAGTGCTCAGGCTGATATTTATTACACAAATCTACACAAACCACGTCTTACACTTCAACACACACACACACACACACACACACACACACACACACACACACACTCCAAGGTTTCAGTGACCATTCATGTAGTGATGGCCCTGATCAGGAAGAGGATGATGTTGGACGGATGAGTGCAAGCTGGGAACGCGCCGGAACAACCCTGATCAGTACATGATAAAACCTTAACCAACCGGCTCAGTGACCTTCAGGCAGGAGAAAGCCATAATGTTAACCAACCGGCTCAGGGATCTATAGCTCTTAAAACACACACACACACACACACACACACACACACACACACACACACACACACACACACACACACACACACACTTACTTGAACACTGTACCTAAGAAAAATAAAATCTCTTAGCACACCTAAATAAGATTTATGATGTTTTTTTGGAATGCTGGAAGAATAAGTAAATGATTAGACGAAAATAGACAAAGAATAAAGAACAACGAAAGGAGAGACGGTTTCTATATAATTATAGAGAAAAGAGAATTTGACTAAATATCTTTAGGTGCTTGGCCCCTCAACACCATGGCTGTTATGCTGTAGACAGACGGCCAGACAGACTGACAGGCAGACACAGACTGATGGGAGGGTGCATGGACAGACAGAGGGATGGATGGACGGACAAACAGAAAGACAGTCAGACGGGTGGACAGACAGGGACTGTCTTCTTGTATCCACCAGAAGATAAAGCAGAAGAACCCTGGTAGAAATTCTGGTTTCTTGACTAGACACAATCAGAGAGCGGGTGAAGGGGTGAGGGAGTGAGAGGGTAAGGGAGTGAGAGGATGAAGGGGTGAGGGAGTGAAGGAGTGAGAGGGTGAGGGAGTGAGAGAATGAAAGGGTGAGGGAGTAAAGGAGTGAGAGGGTAAGGGATTGAGAGGATGAAGGGGTGAGAGGATGAAGGGGTAAGGGAGTGAAGGAGTGAGAGGATGAGGGAGTAAAGGAGTAAAGAGCATGCATGACAAATCCCCTGTGCACAAAGCCAGCTATATGAAGCTATATTTCTATGAGTTGGAGGTGTGTGGAAGATCTGCTATAGATCTACAAATCTATAGAACACTATTGGGATGAATGTGAAGGCTGACTGCACCCCAGGCATAAAAGCTAGAAGAACATCTTTTCATAAGACTGTGGGGTTTTATAAAGGTACATGTTGGAGAACGTGTCTAGATTCCTCTGTTTTTGGCAGATTTAATATGACCACTTGTGAAATGATATTCGCCTCTAATAATCCACCGGCTGATGAAAGATCACAAGTCAGGGTTTCACGTGTGTCCCATCATCATGACTAATCAAACCCGAGAACGGCGTCGAGAGACACGTTTGCATCCGGGTTACATCATGATTTCAGAAAACGTCGACGTCTGAATAACAAACGTGTTTCGTCTGTTTGGGAAAGTGGTTTCGTGGGGAAAGGATACGTTGCACCGATGTTGCATCATGTAACGATGTGTTCACACGTGGGGCAAGAAGTGAAACTGAAACGGGTCACAGGGAGGCACTGAACTCTTATTAACTCTCATCACTATTACACACACAAACACACACGGGGCTGGAATAAGGTGTTGGGTCACGTGATTCCATGTCTGACAAACGTGTAAAAATAACTTCCTGTTTATTCTGAATCAGGAGTTTGAAAAGAACTTTAGCATCATCCCATCCTCACAATATAATATGCTAGCATACTAGCCAGCGTGAATACCGTTACATCACCTTAAATTCGGAAGGCAAACTCAAACAGAACCCTGATCATTCAGCTTCAGGTATCACAGAGACCTTCAGATCAGTAAACACCACAGCTTCAGCAAATGAGATGATAAAGTGAAGTACTCACAAGGAAATGTGCCGCTGCTCCACGTCCGGCCGGGCCAGCTCGTCCTCTTCGATGTCGGTCTCACCTCCGGAGCTGCTCTCGGTCACGTCCGAATCGAAGGCACTTTCCGCTGCTCGCAGGTTGGTGCAGCAGTTTAGCGCGAGTCGCTCCAGTTCTCCCGGTGCAGATTCGTCCCTCAGGAAGCGGCTCGCTTCAGCTCTCTCCTGATGGACCCGGGCGTCCCGAGACCCCAGCGTACTGTCGAGTAATCCACCAAGCTGCTGCTGCACGTGACGTTCCACCTGTTTCGCCTGCACCACCTGCAGTCGCTTGCGCAGGCGCCGCAGCCGACCTTCGATCTCTAGATGACGGCTCTCGACCTGCTGCGAGCGGCTGTGCAGGTCTCCTCCCAGGCTGTTGGACGAGTGAAACGGAGGCAAAGAAACCTCTGCGCTCAGCGGCGTCAACCTGTTCGAAACATTCTGTGAAGGCAAGTGAAAGGACGAGGGGGATTCTAAGATATCGCGGTTGTTCAAACGGTCCCGAGAGACACCCCTGGGGCACTGGTGATGCTCTGCGGCATCTCGAACGAGGCCATTTCCCATTAACCCCCCATGAGAAAAGGGGAGCGCTGTCTGTCCGTACTTGCCCCCGTTCATGGTGACGCTGCTGGAGTCTCTGGTCGCTTTAGTAATTTTCCGAGCCACGCCGTTAACGTTGCCGCTCTGCGGCAGCGGAGGCAGACCGCTCGCGTTTCCCGCGCTCATGATGCTCTTCAGCTGCTCCTCCGACAGCTCCAGGGTGTGGTGTTTGCGCTGCAGGAAGCCGGGCAAGATGTCGAAGACGTTCTGAAGTTTCAGGGTCTCATCCGAGCAGCGGTATGAGGTCACCAGCTGCTGGATTTTGCCCAGATCGCGACCCGATTCCTCCTTGTTGAAGGTCCCGGCCGAGCAGGACAGATGATCCTCTTTGTCGGAAGAGGTTTTGCGTTTGACGGCGCCGTTCGTGGGGACGAGGACGCGGCCGGTGGCGCCGTTTTCCTCCACGGCAGTCGGGTTGATGGCAGAGGAGGACGGAGCCAGTTTGAGGCGGATTCGGTGAGTGTCGGCTGGCGTGTCGGTCAGCGCGGGCGCCATCGCAGCCATTCAGCGGCGCGAGGGGGCCGAGGCCAAAGCCACACCACCCACCTACCGTCACGCCACAGGACGACCTGCTGTGGGACAGGACACAAACACATGTTGGTGAAACTTCTCAAAGACGACTGGAACAAAGGTTTTTTCTTTCACAATAAAATCTAATTTTACCGGATGACTTCTAATATTTCAACCGGTGTGAATTTGGAATTTGTGCCACCAAATTTGGAATGGTTAATTCAGAAAATAAACCCGTCACCGCCATTCAACAAAAAAAAACGCTCGTATGTCCCTTTCAAATTGACCTCAATACAACTCAATACCCGATCAAACAGATCTCAATACTATTTTTTTGTCGTATCACTATCGTCATCTTAAAATCGAAAAAACAGGTGACCGTCCGTATTTTAACCAAATCAATTTAATAGGTATTTTCTGTTTAGCTTTAAGAGGACCCTGAACAGCAAAGTGACAGAATACTCACACCACAAACCGTAGGAAAAAAAAGTAGAGGCAAGATGCTGTTCATTAGGACTGGAATCATACCAAAATAATCCACACAATCAGGAGGTTCAACCTTCTCACACTTGCACTTTTCCAGTCAAAGGGAGTTCTTCCCCAAACTGTTACCATAAAGTTGGAGGCACACAATTTTACAAGATGTTTTTAGATGCAGGAGCATGAAATTTGCCCTTTATTTAAACTAGGAGACACGAACCTGCTCCAGTATTACAAAGTCCCTGTGCACAAAGCGCAGCTCCATGAAGATCTGCTTTACATGAGATGTGTGAAAGATCTCCTGCTGTAGAGCTCTTGATCACCTTTGGAATGAATGTGAACACTGACTGCACCCCAGGCCTCCTCACCTTCTCACCTACATCACTACCTGACTTTACTAACACCACTGTAGCTAAATGAATCTCCACAAAATCTAGTGGAACATCTTCCTACAAGAGCTGAGATTTTTTATAGGGATTGAATGTAGAATTCAAGCTCCAGGTTAAACCCCGAGCGCTGGTGTCTCACAGAAAAGCAGACGCTCGAGCCGGAAAAATCTGAAGGGTATCCGGAATCTGGGAAATAAACCACCAGTTCAAACAAATGATTTCAGTTTAAAGCCGTACATGCACACACCTGGATCCTAGACCACACACACACACACACACACACTCACAAATCATAGACAAACACACACACACACACAAATGTATATACACACACACACACACACACACACACACACACACACACACACACACACACACACACACACACACACAAATATATACACACATACACAGGAGAGAAGAAAAATTACTAATACAAACCTCTAGGGGTTCAGGGGAAAAGAAAATACAAACAGAAACAGCATATGAGAGAGAGAGAGAGAGAGAGAGAGAGAGAGAGGAGGAAAGACTGGAAGCTGAAAAAACAAAACAAAGCCATTAGGAAAGCAAGAATAAAAAAAGATGCTGAAAGAAAGACCAAGAGGTAGAACGAAGAAAAAAGAGCAAAAACAAACACAAGACCAATGGGGGAGAGAAAGAAAGGAAGGAAGGAAGAAAAAAAGAAGGGAAGACAAAGAAAGAAAGACAAGGTCATGTGATCACACATGGCTCTGGATGCAACGTCCCAAACCAGGAAGTGATTTGCACAGAACTGAGCACCATGACGGATCCAAAGAACACTGATAACCTGTGTGTGTGTGTGTGTGTGTGTGTGTGTGTGTGTGTGTGTGCAACTGTGCTATTAGACCATGAACAAATCCCTGAACTTTGGACACCAGTCTGCTTCAAACCGGTGCTGTATTCAAGCCTGAGTCTCACACAGCGTCGGACTGACGCCTCCGTGTCGCTTTTAGAAACTCTGCCCCTCTGCGTTACCGGGTTTCCTCTCTGAATACGCAGCGGTGAGGGTTTCATACAGTGATGCACTAAACAGCTCACTACAGCGAGCACTGAGCACCGAGCCCTGATCCACACACTCCATCAGCCTCAATCTTCCACACTGCTGGAGCAGGTTTGGGTCTCCGAGTATAAAAGGGGGAAAATCTCATGCTCCTGCACCTGAAGACATTTGTGGAGGATCCACATGTGGGTGGAAAAGTCTGGTGTCCTGATACTTTTGCCCGGACACGATCATTTCCTTGTGTAAGAACATCATCACACAGAAAAGTGATGATCTCTCGCCTGATGAGAATCGTCCAGGTGTTCACAGCTGTCTTACAGCTGCCGCCTCCGATAACGGGATGAAAGCGAAGCAAACAAAGGGTTCGAGCACATCTGTAAACATCAGCATCTCCTGAGCATCAGCAGGGGAAATGTGCAGGGGGCTGAAACGTTCTCTCAAGAGCGGATGATAAAATACGCAATTATCATGCTTTATCTCTCACACAAATACAGACACTTAGATCACACACACACACACACACACACACACACACACATCACACAAACACACACAGACTCACACCACACAAATCATAGACAAACACACAAACATATACACACAAATACAGACACTTAGATCACACACACACACACACACACACACATCACACAAACTCACATCACACAAATACACACACTCACAAATCATAGACAAATATATACACAAATACACACTCACAAATCACAAACACACACACACACACACACACACCATATAAATACACACACTCACAAATCACACAAATACACACACCATATAAACACACACCCACAAAATCACACAAATGCACACACACACACCACATAAATACACACAAACACACACTCAAATCACACAAATACACACATGCACAACTATACACACACACAAATACACTCACTCACAAATCAGACAAACACAAATATATACACACAAATACAGACACTTAGATCACACACACACACACACACACACACACACACACACACACTCACATCACACAAACACCCACTCACAAATACAGACAAACACACACACACACACACACACACACACACACACACACACACAAATTGCACATGATAAATCTCGCGTGTTAAACACAGAACGGAGGCGAAGTATCCCAGGCATTATCTTCTGATTTCTTCCACGTGTCTGAAACGTTCCCAGCTGAGCCACTTCACTCACAAACACCCATTAAAGTTCATTTCATTACAAACAGCTCAACACACACACACACATCTAAAAGAACATTATTTGTCTGTCTGTATATGGGCCATGTGGAGTGGATTTAACAATAAACACCGAGGAGCTGCAGGATGGGTTACAGAGGGGTGTGTGTGTGTGTGTGTGCGCGTGTTGAATTCAATTCAGTCAGTCTCACACCGGGCCCTAATCCCCCCTGACGGAGCCCAAAACGCCACAGAAAACCCAAAATTTTCCATGATCCGTCGCTGAACTGTAACCTGAGAAGCCCCTCGGTGAGCTCACGAGTGCTTTCCAGCGTCCAAACCCCTCAGCTGGGGGCTGTTCTGGGAAACTCATCGACGTCGACTCTGATGTGATCGCTCTGTGTCTACTTTGGCAATTTTGATTGTGTGTTGTCACAGAAGAGGTGAGAAACACCGGTTTCATCGATTCTGGCTGAACGTTATAGCAGCTGCAAACGTCCTGTCCTGTTCCTGAAGAGATCGTAAAAACTTACAGCGTTTCTGTTCACGACTTGGACACTGGAGACTCCCGAACCTCCCGTGTCAGAGTTTATGACAACCAGCGTATTGCTATAAACCTGAGATCTGCAGATACGATGCAGAAATAAATCCTCACCTCCTGAACAAGAGAAGAGCTGAACTGGAAATTAATGTTTAGTCACATGACTGGTGACTTTACGGTACAGTCAGCGTTCACTAGTGTAGGAGCTCTCCAGCAGGAGATCTTCCACCTCGTCCAACCCATGTAAAGCAGATCTTCATGGAGCTGGCTTTGTGCACGGGGGCATTGTCATGCTGGGACAGATTTGGGTCCCTATGTCATGTGCTCAGGGGTGGAGGAAGTGAAGGAACATTCAGTGGAAGAGTGTGAGTAGGAGTTAAACACCTTCCAAAGTCTTATTCATACTAGATCCATTCACACGTTTTACAGCTCGAGGGGCAGCGACAGGAATAAGTGCACGTGATTCAGCAGCTAACAGCCTCACCCTCAATCCTCAGAACAAATACATACAACCAGCAGGAGGAAGATGTGAAGAACAATCACAAAACAACTACACACACACACACACACACACACACACACACACACACACACACACACACACGATTATATACAGTACATGTGTTGCTATACATATATACCTCACACACACACACACACACACACACACACACACACACACACGCGATTATATACAGTACATGTGTAGCAATACATATATACCTCACACACACACACACACACACACACACACACACACACACACGATTATATAGTACATGTGTAGCAATACATATATACCACACACACACACACACACACACACACACACACACACACACACACACGTTATATACAGTACATGTGTAATACATATATACCTCACACACACACACACACACACACACACACACACACACACACACACGCGATTATATACAGTACATGTGTAGCAATACATATATACCTCACACACACACGATTATATACAGTACATGTGTAGCAATACATATATACACACACACACATTATATACAGTACATGTGTATATATATATACCACACACACACACACACACACACACACACACACACACACACACACACACACACATGATTATATACAGTACGTGTTGCTATACATATATACACACACACACATTATATACAGTACGTGTTATATATATATACCTCACACACACACACACACACACACACACACACACACGATTATATATACAGTACGTGTTATATATATATACCTCACACACACACACACACACACACACACACACACACACACACGATTATATATATATATACCACACACACACACACACACACACACACACACACACACACACACACACACATGATTATATACAGTACATGTGTAATACATATATACCTCACACACACACACACACACACACACACACACACACACACACACACGATTATATACAGTACATGTGTAGCAATACATATATACCTCACACACACACACACACACACACACACACACACACACACACACACGATTATATATAGTACATGTGTAATACATATAT
>NC_060912.1:10851157-10943657 GCF_014805685.1 Silurus meridionalis | reverse complement strand
CCTGCACCTGTACCACCCACTCGTCCTGTACCACCCACTCAACCTGTACCTGTACCACCCACTGCCCCTGCACCTGTACCACCCACTCGTCCCATACTTGTACCACCCACTCGTCCTGTACAACCCACTCGTCCCGTGCCTGTACCACCCACTCGTCCCGTGCCTGTACCACCCACTCGTCCCGTGCCTGTACCACCCACTCGTCCTGTACAACCCACTGAACCCTGCCCAAACCCTGTCCTGCCCCAACTCCATATTCTACCAGATTGTCTGCAAGATCTAAATAAGTTATAGTTTGTATCTTTCGTATTCTGCTTCCAAAGTTCGGTGGACCGAAGACGTCCCAATTCACTTATTGTTTTATTAATCTATTGCGAATCAAAAATCATCGTAAGTGGACCATAAAACATGAGACCCCACACACAAAGCGAGTAAAGTGCTGAGCTCCAACCCTGACCGAGTTCACGACCACCACGAGAGAAATGACATCACTGACCTCTTACATAACATCCTGCTGATACCCGAAGAGATTTAAACCAGAGGAAAGACGGCAAACTGACCACTTTATATGCCGAGACAAGCATGTGTGTGTGTGTGTGTGTGTGTGTGTGTGTGTGTGTGTTTAGGGCGTGACCCGCCTGTATAAACTAAATAAGGGTTGTTTCTTTTAAATAATAAGTGACGTTTGGTCGGAGTCAAATACAGACAAAGCTTGTAAAGGTTGAGGAATTTACGAGCAGAGCACGGAGGAGAAGAACAGGAGTTGAGAAGAAAAGGAGAGGTTGATAAACTGACCTCTGGTTATTGAATTCACCTCAGGATGAGGCATGAAAAGAAAAAGAGGAAAGGAAACAATGGTAGCATGGTAGCATTAAACAGGCCTGTTTTTTTTAAATGGATATTAAAACAGAATAATAAAGAAAAATAAGACCACCCCCACCACCTCCCCAGAGAGCTGTTTTGGCGCCTTTTCTGTTTTGGGGCTAATCAAGAGCAGACACGTTTCAGTTCAGATGGTAATCAGAGAAAGTAAAAACCCGACACGGCGTGTGGAGCGCGATGGTGCAGCGACGCTGCGCGGCAAAAAAAAAAAAAAAGTCTCAAAATGGGACTTCCTGCTGGACGGACGAGCAGAGAAAAGCTTTTATGTTTCACCTGGAAAGAGGGCGAAGGCCTGTGTGTGTGTGTGTGTGTGTGGTGAGAACCTTCAGACGTTATAGCATGGAAAAGTACAGAGTGTGTGTGTGTGCAACACTAACCACAGGCGGAGCTTCTAAGAGAGACGTGTGCTGCTTAAAACATGGGAAACACACGTGTGGGTTTATACATGTATATGTGGAGCTATCCATCTCTCTCGCTGAATATATATTACACACACACACACACACACACACACACACACACACAGTTCTATGTCCTATACGCATGTATATGTAATAATTCAAATATTAAAATGTATCCTATATAATTATAGCTATTAGATGCATACACACGATTAAATACGTGTGTAGCTATGATCATATACATACACGTACAAAGCAATATACATGTACACGTGTAGATATACATATAAACCACACACACACACACACACACACACACACACACACGGAAAACTGTACTGTATGTCTATACACACATTATAATATATATATATATATATATATATATATATATATATATATATATATATATATATATATATATGGTGATTAATTATGGTCACTCAGTCCTGGTTGGATATCGGTGGTGTGCTGTGACTGGACCAGTGCTCTGTGAGGAGAAATGAAGCTAAAAAATAAATAAATTACGCAACATCCTGTTTAAACTCCAAGCCTCGCTCACTGCCAACAAAACCTTACACACGCCATTTAGAATATACAGAACACATATGTCCAACTAACACACACACACACACACACACACACACACACACACACGGCGGAATTAAAAAGGTCCTAAAATGTCTTGAAGATGGAGACGAACGCATCACAGACAGAATAAAAATAAAATTATATATATATATATATATATATAGAGTGATATTGACCTTGTGGGTCATTTATATTATATATATAAAAAGGTCAGGATATAAGGAAAAATAATAAAAAAATTAAAAAATGATAATTAATATTTTTCTTAATATCATTAGAGGGGTATTTGCATAAAAAAAATACAAGTGCGAAAAATGAATAAATAGAAATTGGTGGTTAATCTAATAACAATAATAATAATAATAAGTATAATAATAATAATAATAATAATAAGTACATTCATAATAATAATAAGTATATTAATATGTATAATAATAATAATAATAATAATATGTATAATAATAAGTATATTAATAATAATAATAATAACAATAATAATAAGTATATTAATAATATGTATAATATTAATAATTATATCAATAATAAATAAGTATAATAATATAATAATAATAATAAGAAGAAGAAGAAGAAGTATAATATAATAATAATAATAATATGTATATTTATAATAATAATAAGTATATTAATAATAATAATATAATAATAATAATAATAATAATAATAATAATAAGTATATTAATAATAATATAATAATAATAATAATAATAATAATAATAATAATGAATATATTTGATGTAATGGAATAAACACTAAAACAGAGGTAATGAAGAAGAGTTCGGGTGCGTATAAGCCTGAAGATGCCATAAGGACGTTATAACGCGTTATAAAACAGGAGAATTTCCACCCTGAACTGCGCGGTTTCATGACTCGACCTACTTTTGCGGTTCGGACTGCAACAAAACCCAGAAGGGGGTGCTGGGGGGGGGTGATCTCTCCCAGTCCTGAAAGCATTTCATCTCCGAACCTTTTACACGACCAGAACCACAAAAACATGCACCTGAACCCATTCAGAGTGGGTGTGAATCCGAACCGAGCTCTTTAATCCGGAATAAACCCGGTTTAAATCGAGATTATTTCCTGCCGCTGACTTTCAAGTAACAAAGAAAAAAAAAAAAGGTGGAACCTACCACGTGATTCCGAGAAGGAGGGGGGGGGGGATTTCGCTAATTACGCTCCAGTTTGAGTGTGTTTTTAAAGAGAGATTATTAATAATAACCGCGTTCTCCTGGTGAAAAGGTGAAGGATTGCTGGAGGTATTCCTCTCGGTGATAATGTGGAGGAAAAGGGTGAAATAAAAATACTGTTTCCAAGCCGATCGTAGTCCCGCTCGTCCGGGTAAATCCGCTCCCGTTCGGGATTCACGAAATGGGCGAAGGAGCCGAAATCACACAAAGGCACGGAAGAGGAATAAAGAAAGAAAAAAAAAAGCCCACACGATCCGGATCCGGGCTTTAATCCCCGCACTGCAACGCTGTTCCGCCTCCCTGAGCCTGCTCACGGCGCGGTTCCGGTGTGATTCGGCGGTTTTTCGTGCTCGGTGAGCGCGCTGGCGGTGTGTGCTGGAGCTGCTGGGGCTTTTTTTTATGTATATTGTTGTTGTGTCAGAGGGAGAGAGACGGAGGGGGAAAATGGCGCCTCGGCGGATTTTCAACTCTGACAAAACAGAAAACAGCGGCGCTTCCTCCTACTGACACGGTCTCACCGACAGGGGGCGCCGGGGAGCGCGCCACGGGAACGCGCGAGAGCGCGCGCGCGCCACCTGCTGCCGCCTCGAACATGGCGCGCGCACATACATGGACACAGAAATACACACACACACACACACACACACACACACACACACATATATATATATATATATATATATAAACAGACATATATACACACATATACATACACACACACACACACACACACACACACACACATATAAACACACATATACACACATATACACACACACATACACTGCAGCACTACAAGAGACCAGGGTGGGTTCTGCAGGACCCTGAGGTTTTCTTAGATACCACACATTTTTGAGAACAATTTGTACTTTGTGGGCTTTTGTGGTAAAGGACACAGACAGACACACACACACACTCGAGTAACAATGCACATAGATACATCAACGAGTAAACCCAACCCCGTCCCCGACTCCACCCAAACCCAGCCTGCTCATCCCCCTCCACTACACCCAAACCCAGCCTGCTCATCCCCCCACTACACCCAGACCCAGGATGCTCATCCACCCCCACTACACCCAGACCAAGCCTGCTCATCCCCCTCCACTACACCAAAACCCAGCCTGCTCACCCCCACTACACCAAAACCCAGCCTGCTCACCCCCCACACCCAGACCCAGCCTGCCTGTCCCCCACTACACCCAGACCCAGCCCGCTCGTCCCCCCACACCCAGACCCAGCCTGCTCGTCCCCCCACTACACCCAGACCCAGCCTGCTCCCCCCACTACACCCAGACCCAGCCTGCTCGTCCCCCCACTACACCCAGACCCAGCCTGCTCGTCCGTCCCCCCACTACACCCAGACCCAGCCTGCTCGTCCGTCCCCCACTACACCCAGACCCAGCCTGCTCGTCCCCCCACTACACCCAGACCCAGCCTGCTCGTCCCCCCACTACACCCAGACCCAGCCCGCCTGTCCCCCACTACACCCAGACCCAGCCTGCCGTCCCCCCACTACACCCAGACCCAGCCTGCTCGTCCGTCCCCCACTACACCCAGACCCAGCCCGCTCGTCCCCCCACTACACCCAGACCCAGCCTGCTCGTCCGTCCCCCACTACACCCAGACCCAGCCTGCTCGTCCCCCCACTACACCCAGACCCAGCCTGCTCATCCCCCCACTACACCCAGACCCAGCCTGCTCATCCCCCCACTACACCCAGACCCAGCCTGCTCGTCCCCCACTACACCCAAACCCAGACTGCCCCCCCTACACCCAAACCCAGCCTGCTCTTACCCCTAGTAATGAGGACGATTAAACACACAGACAGTTACAGACAGTTTTGAGCATTTTCTGTCTCACAGCCAGTGTGTGTGTGTGTGTGTGTGTGTGTGTGTGTGTGTAAAACAGCTGGGACACAGCTGGATGTGAGTGGCGAGACAGAACTCACTGCCATTTTTTTCTGGCATGTGCAACAAAACGTTAAATAAATCTCTCACGGTGTGCGTGTGTGTGTGTGTGTGTGTGTTCAGTGCCATGTAGTGCTTAAACAATGAATCAGTGCACAACATAGCACCTGAGAGCGGACACGGAGATTGAGGAGCTCTTGTGTGTGTATTGAGGAGAAGAGAAGAAGAAGAATATGGAGAGATATGAAGAAGGAATTTCACTGTGCTGTAACGTACACGTGAGAAGTAAAAAAAGTTTGTCTGTGCAGTGATGGAATTGTGCCTTCTGGTGGTTAGAGTGAGAAACACGTCTCTGTGTGCAGTGGAAAGAGAATCACTGGTGAGGAAATAAATATATAACAAATGATCAGATAAAAAGTGCTCTGGAGCTGTGTCTCTAAAAATGCCCTGAGGCAAGCTTCTGGATCTGTGGGATAAAGGTTAATAACACACACACACACACACACACACACACACACGCGTATCTAAAAACAGCAGGATTTTCCCACAGTAATAAATCTGTAATAAAAAATCTTTGTAAAATAAATAAATTCTGTAAATCTCAGGAACTTCATCCAACTATTTTTCCACCAGTTTTCCTGTTTTGTTGTATTTATGGATATTAAAATATCTATTTTTTTAGAATTTTACTAAACTTATTTTATTGTTTTTATAATTTTTTAATTCCTCCACCACTTAAAATGTAATCGCTTCACCCCCTCATTTATTCTCTTTTTTTTGTATTAAAAGTACATTCTATGAATATATATAACATTTAAAAGTTGTAAACAAACAAATAAATAATATCAATTTAAAAATCGAATACAAATTATTTTCTCTTACCGTTAAAAAAATGCTCGAGTTGGATCCGGACTCGAACTCCATCATTTTGTCCAGCAGGCTCACTGTGTGTGTGTGTGTGTGTGTGTGTGTGTGTGTGTGTGTGTGTGTGCGTGCGTGCGTGTGCTTCTTTCGTTTATCCACAGCAAGAGACCTTGTAGATTCCGGCTTCAATTAATGCAAGAAAAATTGGACTGAAAGAAAAACAATAAATAAAAATTAAACTCTTGATTTATTTTTTCAAATTTAAAAACTGCAATATAGACAAAATTGTTATGCTGTAATCATGATAAAAAGGCAGACAGAAAGGCTGACAGACAGAAAAGCAGACAGACAGACAGAAAGGTAGACAGACAAAAAAGCAGGAAGACAGAAAGACAGACTGAAAGGCAGACAGACAGACAGACAGAAAAGCAGAAAGGCAGACAGACAGAAGGGCAGACAGAAAAAAAGACAGAAAGGCAGACAGACAGACAGACTGACAGACAGATGAGGCCTGAGGTCCAGTCAGTGTTCACATTCAAAACAGGTCTGTCTTTGAGGTCAGAGGTCTCTAAAAGGGCCCCTCAGGATCTTCAATTTAAAAAAGTTTATAAAACATGAATTTAAATGTTTTCGTGCCTTTAACTCTGAACTCAGAGTCTAAAAGGAACCTCGTCTGGGTGGCACCGAATATCTCCTAATGTCTCCTAATGTCTCCTAATGTCTCCTAATGTCCATTTATAACATTTCAATCAGTGTTTTTAGTAAAAATCTTCCACATCAACCCATGACGTCATATACAAATGTGTTAACAGTTTGGGGAAGAAGAAGTGTGGAAAATACCAATACTTTTGGCCATAAAGTATTATATTTATATACACACACACACACACACACACACACACACACACACACACACACACACACATATATATATATATATATATATATATATATGTATATTATACATACACAAAAGTTTAAAATACGAATTAAAGTTTAAAATACAATTGTGTTGCATTAATAATAATAATAATAATAATAATAATAATAATAATAATAAACTAGCCGCTAGCACGCGCTCCGTGACCGGTCTCAGCCTGTTCACTGCTGTTTAATACTAAAACAAACAATTTTCTTTAAAAAACTAAACTCAAAATGGATATATTTTAAAGGAAATCAGTGTATAACTATTACATAAATATTGTATAAACGCTATTAATTACCAAACACTTCAATTCATTTGTACATTTCTTCAATAAAAGGTTCATTTCTGACGTATCTAAGGAAGCTACCCTGCACCGCGGCCCTGTCCCAATACCAGCCGCGCTCCCTCCCTCTGCGCGCTACCGAGAGAACGGTATTGTATGACGCAAGCAAACTTCGTGACTGCACTAGTTAGGGAGCGCTGTGGGGATTTGAAACACGGCGCTGCTGCTGGTTCTCCGAATTGGCCTATTGACTGTTTTTTTTTTAAATAATGTTTAAGAAAATATACAAAACTCTTTCTTACGATTAAATGCGTCTTATTTTGTCCTCTTTTCTCCTTCTTCATCTAAACAATACATGCATTTCTTTCCGCTCGGGTGTGATGAGTGCAGTATTCACGTCCACTCACTTACCTGCGAGGATCAGCCGGACTTGAACCGGAAGCGCTGCTGCGTCCTGAGCGCTGATTGGCTGAGGCAGGGAATGATGGCTTCTGATTGGCTGGAACGGGTTTGTTTTGTACGGAAGGCTTTCTGGTGGTAAATAAACCAATAAGTTTGGCAGTTTTTTAGTCGTGTTTATTAAGAATGTTTTAGTGTTAAGATTTAGAGAGAAACGTCCTTTTTTTTAATATTGTTTATTATATGTATTTAAAGAATGTGTTTATGCATAAAGCTGAATAAGCTCACAACTGTCCAGTCTTGCCCAAGAGCTCCTTTCACACCAATCTGACCTATGATCAGATCATAACTCATCATAAGTTCCCTCATTCTCCACATCAACATCCCTGAAAGCTGCTCCTTCTTCTGGTTCTTTTGGCTCTTTAAATCAAAAACTCAAAATGTGAACAAATGCAAATCAGGATTTTAGTTCAAAGTAATTTATTACGTCTCCTTGAATTCTTAAAATATACATACACAAGCATCTAGGCCTAAAACACAATTCTTTTAATCCAACACACAAACCGTAAAAAAAAAAACAATTTCTAGAGATCCTTTATGCAAACCAACCAAAAACAAAATGATATAAAACATTTTTAAATAATGTGCATCGTCAATAAGAGCACCACATGTCCACATCTCGGGGCCCGGATCTGAATCTTACCGCAGTGCCCCAGAGAATCCTCCTCAGAGAACCCTCCTCAGAAGCTCTGTGAGGGAGCCGGCGTTACTGTGAAGAGCAGAGTTAAAGTCCAGTATTTGTGTGGGTCTGGAAATCGTTCTTCTCTCGTATGAACCTTTCTGATTTGAATTCAGAGATCGTGTGAGAACTCTAAACATTTCCTTACACTTTATATTAATAGATGGTAAGTATGTACTTCTTTCTGATTCACACACACACACACACACACACACACACACACCGTTTCCTCTCTAGGAGACAAAAACTGGTGGTGGGGGTGTGTCGTGGGATTGTGGTGGCGTGATTTGTTCTCTCTCTGGTTCTATCACGATTCAAAGTGCTAAAAATAAAGGGGAGAGGAAATTGACAGAACTCTTACACAGGTCTTTATTTCGATTAAATGAGAATAAAAGGAACACAAAAAAGGCCTAGGCATTAAGACAGAACTTTTCCCATGAACTGTGGTTTGCTTTCTTTCCATGTCCTGGAGATGAGATGGGGATGAAGATGGGATGAAGTTGGGATGGAGATGCAGATGGGAATCTCTGCAGTGCGAACGGAGGATGTTTATTTTGTATTCTTTTACAGTAAAATCCCCCCCCATGTTAATACGTGGATGAAGATCAGATGATGATGAGGAGGATTCACCCAGCGATAAGGCATAACGACAGGAACTGGAGAAAAATTAAGTTTAAAAAAATGAGGGGAAAAAAAAAAAGCACAGTAAAACAGGAATAATAAAAAAAAATACAGAAATGAGGAGGTACTGTATTAGCAGCAGTTTGTTTTTCCTTTTTTTATTCTCCTTCTTCCTCTCGCTCGTGTCTTTTTTTTTTTTCCTGGGTGTTTATGTTCTCTCTGCTCCGTATGGACTGGGTCAGACCCAGGTTGGCATAATTATTTCCGGTGTTGGAGTTCAGAGAGGAGGAGGGGCGGAGGGTTACAGGACCTCGTCGCTCTCCGTGGTGTGGAGTTGTGTGTCGTCTGCATCCGTCATGCTGCTCTCCTGCGACTCCTCCATCTCCGCTGTAACACACACACACCGCAGGGTTACACTTTACACACACACTATAATAGTATACTTACAGAATAATGTAGTACAGAAAGCATACAATATTTTCTTCACTTTCTTTAGAAGACCTAAACCTGCTTCATAAAGATCTGCTTTACAAACCCTATTGCTCTCCTTTGGGATGAATGTGGAGGTTGACTGCACTCCAGACCTCCTCACATTCTCACCTACATCAGTACCTGACTTTACTAACACATGGCTGAATGAGCACACATCTCCACAAAAATCTGGAGGAACATCTTCACAGAAGTGTGCAGCTCATTATAACTGGTGGAGACTGTGGAATGGGAAGTTCAGAAAAGCTTCAATGCTCAAATGTCCACAGACATGACATCATGAGTGGTGAAGTGAAGTGAATCTCTTCATCATGCCACCTGTTAGTGGGTGGATTTATTTATTAGGCAGCAGGTGAACATTTTGTCCTCAAAGTTCATGTTAAAAGCAGGAGAAATGGGCGAGTGTAAGGTCAGGGCGAGGTCAGGCGTGGTCAGGCGTGGTCAGCTGGATAAAGGGCTGCACCGAGGTACAACACACACCTGAGGTTTGATTTAAACACACTAAACTAACTGGTGCTTACTGGAGTAGTAGAGATAATCGTCAGGGGTGACGGGCTCCTCGTCGTCGGGAAGGTAACGCTTATCTATGGCCTCTTTGATCTGATTGTTGGCTCCTTTGGGGTCCAGGTCCATGGCCCATGAAAAGTTCATCAGCGCCAGGTGAGTCTGACCGAGCTTCTTATACACCTACGGAGAGGAAGACAGGAGACAGCGCTCACAATCCAACACTTATGCAGTCGTCACATCAGTCGCCACGTCACCGATCACGGCAGCTTCTTACCTTTCCTATTAAAAAGTAAACAAGTGACTCTTTGGGCACGATCTGTTTCAGCTCCTCCAGCTCCTGTAAAGCAGCCTGTGGGAAGGGGAAAGAAAAAATCAATCAGAAAACAAAATCATGAAACGAATCACGCACAAATGAAAAGACAAGAGAAAAATCCAGCATACCTTGTATTTTTCATTCGCGAAGAGGATGGACGCCCTGTGGAATTTGCATAGTGGGTTCTTAGGGTCGATGCTGATTGCTCTGTTCAGGGTCTCTAATGCGTGGTCTGATTTTTTCAGTGCATGTTGAACCTGAGAGAGAGACAGAGAGAGAGAGAAAATATATTGAAAGAAAAAACAAGAAAGAGTAAAGAAAGAGTAAAACGTCGACTGATTCATCGGCACTGATAGTTGATTGCTGGAGTTGCTGCAAAAATCCAAGTCATTACGAGAGCGGCCTCTAGAGGCGCATCACTGACACTACAAGCTATTTGTGTTTAAACGCGCGAGACTGCGCACTGCACGGAGAGCGCTATATTATATTATTTTATTGAGAATATATTATAGAAATTCTATTTATTTAATTTACCACATTTTTTATAATTCAGTTTCTAAGTTCAGCCCTATTTTACATGGAGTTATTATTTTTTTTAAATCCAGTATTCAGTTGATTGATCGATCGATTATCAGCAAGTACGGGTATCGGGAAAATCCGCTATCGGTAGGTATACCTTTGACTAGTATACACGTGATTGTTACACGTTGTATACACGTGACGGCTACATTTTATGACTCCAGCATCATTTTATTCTGTATAATATACTATTTATACTTGAACCCCCTCCCACCCCTCATACACTCTGTATGGAATATTTCTGTGTGTGTGTGTGTGTGTGTGTGTGATTACACTCACCACTCCGATGTGACAGAGGAGTACGGAGCTCTGTGGGTTAATGCTTAAAGCCTTCTTGAAATGAATCTCAGCCAGGTTAAACTTCTCCTGCTTGTAGTAGATCATCCCCAGACCGTACCTAGTGAAACAGAGGATCATGGTGAACTTCATGTTTAACGTGTACAGAAAGTTGGTTAAAGTGCTGACAGTCTCGCTACCAGGCGTTGTAGTGGCGCTTGTTGAGGCGGATGGCGTTACGGAAGCAGCCCAGCGCCTTCTCCAGCTCCTCTGTGAGCACCAGCTCGTGACCCAGCAGCGTGTAGGCGTAGGCGAAACTCGGGTCCACCTGGATGGCCCGCGTGAAGAACTTGATGGCGATGTCGTGCTCGCGCTGAAGACTGAAACAGTTCCCAGCTACGCACCAGGGCTGAGGGATCAAAAGAAGACATGGATTTGTATGTGAACGGGATATTGTCTTCAACATAGGATTATACTTTGGTGCGCAATCGTTGAATGTGTGCACCTCGGGCGAGTTCTTGTCCATGTCGGTGAGGTCTTTAGAGAGTGCAGAGAGGGCTACATCTTTCTGTAAGTGCCATAGTGTAGTAGAGTAGATCTCCATCCCTTCCACCCGGTAGCTCTCGATGCGCCGCACTTCGGAGAAAATCCTCTCCGCCTGGACAACGTGAATGGAACACACGTGCGTTTTAAATTCGTAACAGGTTATCAGGGGGTGGAGCTTGTATGTAAAACGTACAGCAGGGGAACCCCCTATTTCTTACCTGCATGTACTCTGCCAGCTCGAAGTGGGCGCGGCCGATCTGCCCCAGCACCCAGCCGGTGTTGTAGTGGTGCGCAGGCAGCTGGCTGAGGATGCTGATGGCCTCCCTGCAGTTATACGAGCACAGCGCCAAGTAACCTCGCCCGATGTCCCGCATCAACGACATCAACCCGTCTACAACAACAACAACAACGCTGAAAATACACTATTGTGTTTTCATGTACACAAAAAAACACACACACAAGACAGCATTTTACAGATAAGTGAATATTTAACAACCTCAGAACTACACACACACACACATTCTGTATCATGTGGAAGTGTATCTATAAACTAAATTATCTTTGTTACTAAAATTATGATCTCAATCATATATTTTGATAAAGATTTCACCACAAGACGCCATCGAAATCCCCTTTTTGTGCTGAAAAATAAAATAAATAGAGAATAAACGAGAATACCTGCGGCGGCTTTCTGCAGAGTGAAGGCTTGAAACTGCGGCGCGCTGATGTTGCCCTTCCCTTCGACTAAGGA
Source organism: Silurus meridionalis (assembly GCF_014805685.1). Lineage (NCBI taxonomy): Eukaryota > Metazoa > Chordata > Actinopteri > Siluriformes > Siluridae > Silurus > Silurus meridionalis. Next base: position 10,931,379 of record NC_060912.1, on the reverse strand, counting down.
TGAGTCCAGCTTCAGGATCTCGATGCTCTCGTTCAGACTGGACGGGGTGATTCCTCCTTTTCCCGTTTTTGTCTTGGTCTTCCGGTTGGGAATCTTGGTGGGAAACTTCATTTTTAACTTCTTACTGTTCTCCTGAGAAGGGGAAAAAAAAAAAAAACAGGAGCAAAATGTATTTATTGAAGAGAAAATAACAACAACTAGTGTGGTAGCAAGTCTCAGATGAATAATGTGTACCAGATGTGTGTGAGATGTGTGTAACCTCAACTGAAGATCTGCAACAGAAACTATTTTTCCATGCAGAGTCTGAGCGATTCCATGAAGGTTTGATGAATATATTTATTTTATAATCATCCCAATTTTATGAAGCTGTGAGTTTATCAACACGCCGTAATGCACAATGTAACCATACTTTATAAGGCGTTAAGGTGTTTTGAAGGTATGATGTGCTTTTGCACTTCCTTGTGAGGGTGGTGGAGGAAGAAGAAGAAAGGAGGAGGAGGAGGACTGCACCTTGGCGGTGGAGCTGGCGCTGGTGAAAAGCCTTGAGCTCCGTCGAGGCTGGACGTTGGGTGGAGCGGCGATGGTGGGACTCAGCACTTGAGGTGTAGTACTAGATAAATCACACACACACACACACACACACACACACACACACACACACACACACACCATTAAAAAGCAGGCTTGATCACATTTACACATTTTAAAGTGAACGTATGGTCTAGAAATGATAAATGATGTGTGTCTACTCATCCGGGTCACGGCACCAAAACACACATACTTTGAATTTATTTCTGTAACTTCCAACAGTCACTGGTACGAGAGAGATTAAAATAACCCTGTCGCAGGGCATAAATGGCCACTAGGGTGTTCTTGAATATTACAACCTGCTTATGGAATTTCCTCAGTAACTTTAGCATACTTGACGTTAGCATTCTTAGCTACACTCTCCTCGTATCTCCAGTGTAAAACTAATTCAGGAGACCTCAATGCTCGACTGCACGTACAGACAAGTTTAATTGGGAACTCACCTGGTCTGTGGTGCCGTCGTCTGCGTCTGGTTGAACGGATTAGGAATAACCTCGCGACTGTTTCCGCTCTGTGCGAACACCGACTTCGTCCCCACCTGACCGATTCTGCTGACCGTCTATCAGGAACGATAGAGGAACATCGCGGGTTATACAGCGGTACTTGGGATGAACACAAATGATCCATTTAAACCATAATCAAACTAAGAGTAATGAAGTAACCTTCTTTGGGGGACCAGGTGGAGGAGGTGGCTCCATACCCGTCCCACTGTGACTGTAGTTCTGCAAATACGAGGGGTCTCCTGGACTCGGCTCCAGGGGCAAGATGCCGAAACTGGACGTAACGTGAGAAGAAACGTGAGATTGTACGAACTTTATTCTCCTTTGGACAGAGTCGTGTGTGGTTTGTTCATCAGATGGATTATGTGAAAAAAATATGACAAGAGCATAATAAAATGAGCAAAAAAGATTCTGAAGGGGGCCGGGGTACACACTATACCCAATACCCAGAATGCTAGTGCTCTCCTCCGAGCATGTTCAGCTCTTAGGTAAAAACTGATTAATGTTGCTAGCCTGAGTAATGGACTCGCATCTCACACAGTCACTAATCCAAATGAAATCTATTACTAGCGAAAACACATGCAGTGTGTGTGTGTTTGTACCTGGGTGTGAAAGGGCTCAGCGTGGTGGTGCCTCCCAGCAGACAGCGGCCGCTCTTGGGTTTGTTCTGCACCTGTTTGGAGGACAGCAGGGACCCGCCCGTGCCCAGAGGGGCAGAATCGGGCGAAATAACGGACGAGTCGATGTAGGACATGGACGAGTCTGTGTTTAGAGACGAGTACTTCGAGTTGGACGACTCCAGATTAAGCCGGTTCAGTTCCTAGAAGCAAAACGGGACATCATTAAAGGTCAGAGGTGGACTCCGCCCACTTTCAAGCACACTGTGTGCTTTATTATGAAGCTTTCTGATTGGATGTCAAGCGAGCAAATTCCACACAGAACACCGCCTTCGAGTTTCTAGTTTAGACATTCCACTATTCCCACTCATGTTCACTAAGCCCCGCCCCCATGGTTCACAGTGAGCTCATTGATATGTGAAATGACGTAAACCTGCAGAAGAATAATCAGGATAATAACAGGACGCTGTGTTCTTTGGCTCAGTGATTATTTTCTGATATCGAATCGCTTTTCTTGGCCATCGTCTCTCACATATGGGACCAGTGTGTGTGTGTGTGTGTGTGTTTGTGCGCATATGGCGTACCAGCGTGTCCTGGGGCGTCTCCATGAGGACAGAGTCGATTTGCCTGTGAGTCGTGTTATGGCTGGGAGTGTGAGCGGGGCTCATGGGGAAAGACGGGGCACCTCCTCCGCTGCCTCCACTGAAGCTTTGCAGAGATGTGAGCTTGAAGATTTGCTCGGGGTCTGGTCGTTCACCTGCACATACACATGATCAGAATGAGAAAAACAACAACAACAACAACAACGGTGGAGTTTGATCATATTTAAAATGTGTCTAATGTTGGTAAACTGACCGATCTGACACAGAGACTCGAAGGGTGACCAGAGGAAAGGATTCTCACTCATGCTCTTTTGATAACATTCGGCTCCTTTCGCTAAGCGATCGGTTTTGCTGCGAGACATGAAAAGGAGAGGGCGTTGTGTTATTGTACATGAGCAACTACTGCAGAAATAAAACTAAAAGAACAACACACAAGAACCTGTGAGCAAAACTGGCGTAATCACACTCTCCTGTCAATCACATGAGCTCATGTTTGTAGACGAGGGCAGATAAGAACATGACAAGACAAACATGCCAAACGATTACTTCCCCCTAGTAGAAACTCCTCCCACATCCACAGGTTCTCCTTCTGTTTGGTAAAGAAGCAGGAGCTATTAGTGAGGTTTGGTAAATGGAAGCAGTGCTTATGTACCAGTAGATTTGTCCGAGCAGCGCCAGTGTGAAACAGGAGGAGTCGCCAAACTCTGTGACAATGTCATCCTGGCTCTTCTGCTTGTTCAACACGCCACCTGTGAGGATCTGCTCGCCCTCAGCCAGCCTGAGAAATGAAGAAAAAAAAAACACGTGAATACTGGAAAATCCTGCGCAGACACAGATGGGTCGTAAACACGAGCAGCTTTAGTGTGCATGGCATGACGTGTATCCTTTAGTTGCATGCTGGGTCACAAAACAGTTGTTGAAAATGCTTGATGCTATCGCTAACATTATGGTGGTCCTGAATCCGGCTCATAATATGCACTATTTACCACCAAACCTCTAAAACCTGGAACTACAAAGTTTCTGAGATCAAGCTGTGAACTTTAGGGTGTCTATAATGTCCTTTAAACACAGCCGCTGTGAGACGCAAGATAAAAAGATTTAACCAAAAAATCACTTTCACACTGAAGAGTCTGAATCAGAATGAAACTGATACTTCTGAAGTTCGGTCTGATTTCACACATAAAAGTGGTCTAAAAGTGCATTTGTAAAACTCTCTCAGACATTCAGACCTGGTCAATGATTCAGCGGGGAATAAGGTAAGGAATAAGTATATGTTACTGATGTTGGTCCAAATACAAAACATAGCATTTCTCTGTCCTTTGGATCATTTGTTGAAAAGAACAAAAAATATTTATAAAATAAAATACTGAGATATTAAGTAGAGTCCGTTGAGCAAATCTTGTAGATATGGTCACAGTGTAGATGTTTTAACAAAGCTGATCGAGTCAGTCGATCTGCTCGTTTCATCCAGTAAAGTCGATTCAGGCAGAAAATCTATTTAGCAGATCTGGTAGGTTCAGTCAGTGGTCATTGTAGCAAATCTGGTAGGTTCAGTCAGTGGTCGTTGTAGCACATCTGGTAGGTTCAGTCTAAACTGTGCTGGAGCTCACGTTAACCAAAGCAAATTGTTATTTGTTTTCTAAATACCTCCACGATAAAAATGAACACAGTGTCAAGAAACAAATGTAAATGTAATTGTTAATTTAAAATATAAATTAAAACTATGAGTCATCGATGTGCAAAATGGAACCACCATGTAACATGTCCATAATTAGAAACTCATGGTTCTATACACACACGTACACACACGTACACACTGCACGTCTGCTTACTTGCTGAGCTCCACACAACATTTAGCGAGGAGGTATTTGCACTGTGGCGTGGTGCAGCTGTGCCCTTTGAGGAGGTGATAGGCTTTGTAGGCTTTTCCCGAGCGGTAGTAACACGTGGCCAGGAGGAAGAGCGCCTCCTCGGAGTGCACTGACATGGGAATGAGAAGAAACACCAACATCAAAAACTCTCAATCATAAGTGCAAAAAATAAAAACAAGAGCGATGTACAGCTGGGCAGGATCTGACTGAATGAGTGCACAACCGTTCCATAGTTTTATCTCCAACCTGATATCTGATCTCGTTTCGTTAGAGAGCGACTGTATAGCGTCCATATAAAAATATATCCTCTGGTGAACGCTGAAGATCTGCAGACGTTTTGTCAGAGAGAGGAGATGTTCATGAAAGAAGAGGAACGAAGGAGGTTTTGAAAATGACATTACCTTCAGCGTAGAGCCTCTCAGCCAGAAACACAGCGTCTCGATAGGCATAGTGGTTTAAAGCGTGCCAGACAGCGGCCTGGAAATAAATCACACCAATACATCATGTCAAACATCACCCCCATCGCTGGTTTCACTGGAATTAGAGCTGCAGCTGATTGGTTTAGTAATCCAGTGTTTTACCGATCAGTCCGTCGATTAATCAGATAAGAAGTACGGTTGTTAAGTCATTTGTTACTTTTTTTTATTTACATTTTATTGTACACAAGAATATTTGTGAAAACTGAACCCATTTAGTGCATTTAATTGTCCAATAACATCAAAATGCAAACACACAAAAAAATTAATAAATAAAATAAAAATATAAAAATTTATTTTAAAAACCGTAACCGTGCTGTACAGTGTTTTCTTCATCTTTTAGTTTGAAATGATCCCAAACTTTGTGGTGTTTTTTTTTTTCCTGAATCTTCTCCTCACTCTTCGCTGTTTTTTCCTGTTTCTCTATTTCTCGTTCTGCAGCGGTTCCCATGTTCCCTGTCCAGGGGTCTGGCTTATAAACTTTCCATGCAAAGGCTGTGATTGATTAAAAATAAATAAAATAAAAATAAATAAAAACTTTGCATGTTATCTGTGCTGCCATCGTTCATAAATAAAACCCTAATTTAGCAAGTGGTGCGTCAGTAATAATGGTCCGTGGGGAAACACAGTTAAATGATTATGCCTATTTCGATTGTCCAGAGTTAATCTACAGTCCACTCTTCTGGGAAGATGTTCCACTAGATTTTGTGTGAGATTTAATTCAGTTACAAGTGTGTTAGTAAATTCAGCTACTGATGTAGGTTCAAGTTCATTTCAATGTTTATTATTATGTGTGTTTATCCCTGATGAGAAGCCTGGAGGCGACTGTGCCGATGTAACGAGGAAGAAACCTTGAGAGGAACCAGACTCAAAAGGGGAACCCATCCTCATTTGGTTGATGTAGGTGAGGTGAGAAACCTGGGGTGCAGTCAGCGTTCACATTCAATAGGTTTAATAAGGTTGGATCTACAGCAGGAGATCTTCCACCTTCCACACACATCCAACACATGAAAAGCATACGTTAGTGGAGCTGGCTTTGGGCTTTGTGCACAGGGGCACTGTCATGCTGGATGTCGAAGCTGAACTTAATAACGTTCACCTTAATAAACTCGTACCTTATAAGAAGATTTCACACAGAAAAACATCCTTGGTCCAGATTTCTTTAAGGAGAAAATATCAAAAATGACCAGCAGTAAGAAAGATCAATCAGTGCAGTGATGACATCAGCAAAAATCCCACACTGAACCTCCAAGATTTATGGCAGAATCAAAGTCGAAGTATAAACTTCTCTTACCGATGAATTGCTCCCTGTTCACTTCCTATGTTACCCACAATGCCATTCTACACTATATGGACAAAAGTATTGGAAGACCTGACTTCTCCAACCCAACACACACACATTTGTGTAGCATGAGATCCAAACCTGTTCCAGCACGACACTGCTCCAGTGCACAAAGCCAGTTTCATGAAGATCTGGGATGGAAATGTGTGGAAGATCTCCTGCTATAAATCATTTTGAACACCTTTGGAATGAAAATGAATGCTGGCTGAACCCTCAGGCCTCCTCACCTACATCAGTACCTGATTTTATCAACATCTTCCCAGAAGAGTGGAGCTCATTAGAACAGCAAATGCGGACATGTGGATCGAGATCAGAATATTGTGTGTCCTACTGATGATAATGAATTGGCATTTAACCCTAAATTCCACTCGGTCTGAGGAGAGAAATGCAGCAGCACTTGAGTCCTTCAGACTGTCTAACAGATCTGCTTCCATGGTCACCTTTTTCTGCTGTTATCTCCACCGGCATCATCTCACAGGTTAACAACCACCACCAAATTTATTTCTTTTCCAGAATCGCCATTAGAAGGTCTTCAGGGCACATGTGGAATGTGGTCACAATTCAGAAACACCACGTTCCACACCACATTTTCCCTGAAGACCTTCTAAAAGTGATTCTGGAAAATAAACAAATAAATAACGCACATTCTGCTTCCACCATCGATCAACGTGGGGTCAGGAGGAAGTCAGAGGAGATCGATTTGAAATTCAGTTCCTTGTGGTTTGACGTATTGACGTGTTTGTGAGTCCATTGATGAGACGAGAAGCTTTGTAGATGTGTGGAGTTTTTTTTACTCCAGACTTCTTCCAAAAACGTCTGGACACGTCGTATGAAATTCTGCACTTGGGTCTGTGACGGTGGGAGTTCGTGTCTGATTTAACACCATGAAGCAAACAAGCTTCTGATGAAGAAATGGATCCTACAGCAGACATGACCTCAGGCATTCCAACATGTCTTCTCTCATATATATATATATATATATATATATATATATATTGTGTGTGTGTGTGTGTATTAGCAGTCCCATTGAGGTGTTTTTCTTCAGGACACACTACAGCAGTAAAACTCACACCATGATCACTTATACACACTTAGATTGTTGTTTAGAAGGAGAAAAAGTACTAGATGATTAACTCCCCACTATGACCTGTATAAATGCTAATAATTGAATGAAAACACACATCACACACTACTAGCAATGGCGTCTATTAGTAATATTATAGCTCTTTATTAAACGTTATACCAGGACGCCATGTAGATATGAATGTTATTTGTTTGGTCAGACATAATCCCAGGTTTATGTGTGTATACAATTCAAAGCAAGCTAGGCTTCAACATTATCGAGCAGGCTAAACATGCTAACGTTAAGAGTTAGCGCTAATTCAGTCTTTTCCTACAATTAATTAGAAATCATTATTTAAATATTTCCAGGGTTCAGGTTGGAGTTCCTGAAAGATCCGGATGATATGTAAGTATATGTTTTATATTATATTTCGCTTTTATTTCCAGTGTCAAAGCCATGATAACTTTGACGTTTGAAATGAGCTAGGCCTGAACGCAGCCTCGGCCCACAGTGAAAACCCACACCGGCAGGCGAAGTGCGACTTTCCGTTCCAATAAAACCTCGCGTCCGCACCGGTTCGATTTTTACCTGGACAGGTTCCTGTAACACCGTCATTCCGGACCCAGGCTCCTTCCTTCCCCTTCCTCACTCTCGCTCGCGCGCGCTCTCCCCTTCGGCTTCTCCTCTTTCCTCTCTTTCCTCACTTACAGGCCAGAAGTAGCTAACAAACTGGAGCTAGCATCAAAGATTTGAACACACTGACCGTTATCGGCGCCCCGAAGTTATCCGGAAACAGCCGATTCCACTCAAGTGCCTTACGGAAAACGCCGAGTGGTGTCGTAAAGTGCCGAACCGAGATGACGTCACCGGCTGAAGGAAAGAAGGCCTTTTCTCACACATTCATTACTGAAGTTTGCCTTAAATACTCTTAAATTATATATAGTCATATCTCTTCGTGGAATATATTCTAGATTATTTAGCTATTGTGGTCCATGTTGACTTTCGATTTCATTTGTTTGCATATTTTGTCTGCATATTTTGCACATATATATACAAACATACACACACACACACACACACACACACACACACACATATATACAAACATATACACACACGCACACTAATTGCACACCATTCACCTTGACTGTTGATTTCTGTAAAGCTGCTTTGAGACAATGTCTGTTGTGAAAAGCGCTATACAAATAAACTTGACTTGACTTGACACACACATATATACAAACATACACACTAATACATATACACACACACACACACATACATATATATACAAACATACACACTAATACATATACACACACACACACATACATATATATACAAACATACACACACACACACTAATACATATACACACACACACATACATATATATACAAACATACACTAATACATATACACACACACACACACACACACAAATATATACAAACATACACACACACACACACACACACACACACACACACTTTTACAATAGGAATACACAATCGACCACAGACTATCACTACATATTATGAAATCCAGCTGTATTCATAGTTTCTTTATGGGTTCGTGGTAGAGGTGAACCAATAATAGATTTTTTCCGAAACCGATATCTAGGTTGGATCGTACTTGACAAAAACTGATCCATCGTCCAAAAGTTTTAAAAATGTATACTGGATAAATAAAACAAACATAACACTCTACATAAAATAATATTAAACTTTATTAAAAAAATTTTTTAAGTACTCAATCATGAAAATATGCTAAATTAAATAAATGTGTATATATTAATTATATTAATAAACATTGAATAAATAAAAGACATGAATTTAGCAGCACACGTGTCATCAGTGATTCACCTCTAGAGGACGCTCTGATATTGTATAACGCAACCCGGAAAACCTATCGGTATGGATTTTGACCGATAGCCAATAGTTCCAGCAATCAACTCTCAGTGCTGAGTAATATTGTGTATATTTAGACTGCCCAAATTTGTATCATATTATTTACCGATATTTGTCAACTACATGCACTTACTGTGGATCTCCTGCTCTGTACCACACCACAGTGGTCTTTATTGGATTCAGAAACTTGAGCTTTAAATTCTTTTTTGGCTGACAAGAGAGGAACCTGCTTTTCTGTTCACCACGTGCTTATTTGTTTAACTATATCGTTCCTGTCAGCTCCTAATGTGTTCTGGCCATTTTCCACTGGAATCTCTCATCAACAGGGTGTCTCTACCCACAGTGATAATCATTGGACGTTTTTTTTTTGTGTGTGTGATGCGTGTGAAAATCCCAGAACAGCTGATTCTGTAACACTCAAACGAGCCAATGTTACGGTCACCATTTCGATGTTTAACATGAACTGAAGCTCTTGATTTTTGAGTTTACGAGATTTTGTAGTATTATATTTACTAGATGATGGGCTGCTACATGGCCAGATCATTTATTATAGGTGTTCCTAATAAACTGATCAGGGTGTGTATATAATTGCCCTTAATAAATCATTTTAAATGTATGCCATGTTATGTGATTTCATACAAATAAATTAGTAATTTTATTTATGATGATTTCCTTCTGAAAGTTATCACGTATTTTGAAACGTTCTGTGAATGAAGAAATATTATTCCAGTACCTGGAATATACACTAGAGGGTACTGTAAGCGAAAATATGATGCACAGATGAAAGTATGGGGACATCTGTTTTTTTCCAACCATGTTTTTTTTTTCCCCAAACCAAATTTACCACAAAATTAATAGTACACAATTGTATAGAAAGTCTTTAGATGTAGTAGCATGAAATTGAAGATAATTATAATAGTAAAACAGATCAAAGAGTCAAATTTAGTTCATTGTAAATTTTTTTAATAAACTATTGTTAATTAACATACTAGAAAGAAAAAGCATTTTACCTCGTATTATAACAGATATCAAGCAATCGGGACAGCAAAAAACAAACAAACAAAACCCTATTTGTCAGAAAACAGTGTGACTACAATGTAGAAATCAAAAACGTTATTTAAAAGTGTATAAAAAGTGCGATTTCATTAAACACACAACCAAATATTAAAATCTAAAACCTCAACTGAACATCAAACCAGTTTAATTAATATATATTGGATTTACATTCATAAAGCCGTGTCTAACACATTAACATATCCAGTATGATCTAAAGACTTTATTTATTTTTTATTATTTACTTGTTCATGTTAAAGAAAAGTACTGTGCAGAAGTCTTAGGTCACCATTAGATGTTTCAGCAATGGTTCAATGACCATAGAAATGTATAATGTCTCTTTAGTAGAATACAACCAGAAAATATAGAAATTTGAGCAATAGCAGGAATCTGACTCTCGTACATAAAATAAAAAGATCTTTAATTACTGTCAATGCTAAAATCTATATTTGTCCGAATATTTCATGTGGAAATAACTGCTGTGAAGGACTCTGGAGCTCTGCAAACAAAAGTGTTCATTCCTGGGCAGAGAGAGGGATCTTCCCCAGGGTCCTGGTTCTCATACACCGAGAGAAAACTTTCAAGGACTCATCCTCTGGAGCTCTACCACAGCCACCAGTGCTCATTCCTGGGCAGAGAGAGGGATCTTCCCCAGGGTCCTGGTTCTCATACACCGAGAGAACAATTTTAAAGACTCATCCTCTGGAGCTCTACCACAGCCACCAGTGCTCATTCCTGGGCAAAGAGAGGAACCTCCCCAGGGTCCTGGTTCTAATACACCAAGAGACTCATTTGCTGGTGCTCCTCACCAGCCACCAGTGCTCATTCCTGTGAAGAGACAGAATCTTCTCCTGGGCTCCTGGTTCTCAGAATTAAAACCTCTTAAACTTTGGTCTGTTACACCAGGTTTGTGCAGAACAGGCTTGAGCATTAAATAAATATGCTGTATGAGTTGAATTCTTTGGAAGCTTGCTAAGAAAACCAACTTTCATTCACAAAATACCAAAGATCACAGAATGTGACAGACCCAGAATCATATTTGCATCAGCAAGGTGAGACTTTTGCACAGTAATGTAGATATACAGACATGTAGTTGGAGGTTAATGCAGGGTTGTGAATGAGGAGATTCTCTACTGGATCTTGAAGATGGTGAGTAACTCATGCTCAAAGATCTCACTCAGTCTGGCTCCCATCTTTCCAAACTCATTGTCCTGGATAAACAGAGTGTATGTGTAGAGAGAGAGAGAGAGAGAGAGAGAGAGAGATATTCTCCTTGACTGGTGAAATAATCATTCAAAAGAGCAACAAAAAACTTCACCTCCTTCACAACATTAATATCTGACGAACGAACAAACAGTGTTTGTATCTCACCTCATTGAAAATGCGGCAGTTCTGAAAGATGAGCCTGATGTCTTCTACAAAGTCTCTCATAATTTGATATGAATTTTTCTGCAGTTTGGTTTTCACTTGGTCCAGCCACATGGGTTTAGAGATCACCCTGGTGTACCTCGGCACCTGTACAAGCACAACGCTCATATATTAATTACACACCAGTTTGAACAGCATGGATGGAAATCTGTGTTGTACTAAAGGGCAGTTGTATAAAATGTAGTATTACAATTTCCCATTAAACTCTTTCTCAAATGTTTTAAAAGTCCAGTTCCATGATGACATGGTTGTAGGTGTCGAAGTTGGGAAGAAATAAACTTAAGTGTCCTGCACAGAGCGCTTTTGGATAAACTGAAACTGGAGACTCTTCATCTTCTTTACAACATCAGTATCAGGAGGAAGAGTCTAAGGTGTAACATTTACCTGATTTGTGTATTCTTTAAATCAATACCTGATCTGTGTATTCTTTACGTCAATATCTGTGTGTTGTTGAAATAGAAGGAATGTGAATCGATTGTAAAATAAAGACGTACTGTTTTTGTGGGGTCTGCGGTAAACACACGCAGCGCATCCTCCCTGTACAAACACAACAGCAAATACTCACAGTGCTGAGGGGAGAAGATAGACACGTAACGTTAGAAACAGAGTTCTCTCTCTCTCTCTCTCTCTCTGTGTGTGTGTGTGTGTGTGTGTGTGTGTGTGTGTGTGTGTATACCATAACATTTCCTGAAACAGGACTGTTCAGAACGCCTTCGCTGGTCATGTGAATCCACAACTGCTGGTTAGTCTTTAACACACAAAAAGTGCACATCCAATTCTTCCTACACACACACACACACACACACACACACACACACACACACACACACACACACACACACACAGTGATGTTGGTTACATGTGTTGCCTGTGTTGTGTAATTTAAATCTTTGTCTACATTTTATCTCTTTCTTTCTTTCTCTCTCTCTCTCTCTCTCTCTCTCTCTCTCTCTCTCTCTCTCTCTCTCTCTCTCACCCAAGAGTTTCTTCGTCCAGCACCGGTAAGTGACAGAGAAGATGGAAAGATCTTGGACACTCGTCACAGCACACCATAATCCCAGCGGAGTTACAAATGAAGCACACGTCATCGTTATCCTGCTCCTGCTGTTTACCAGAAGAAAAAAAGGTTTTATTAAATACACTACAAGATAAACATTATTATATTATACAGTATGTCGCAAAGTGGAATTATAACCTTGGGATGTAATTGAATTGAACAGCTGAGTTAAGCAAAAAAAAGTTTTTTTTTTTTAGATTTTTTTTTTTTTAGAGATTCATGATGGAACACGGGTTTTAGACTCACCAGGTTGGCAGGAGAACACCGAAAACAGTGACACTCAGATGGATGTGCAGTCAGGATCTTCTTCTACATACAAAACATACACAGTGAACAGTCTCTCTCTCTCTCTCTCTCTCTCTCTCTCTCTCTCTTTCACTCATCTGCAGCTTACATTACCTTCATCAGGTAGTTGAGTGTTTTGCCATGACACAGTATATCCCTCTCCCAGTGTCCGTCTGTCAGAACTATCTCCTGCTTCACAAACTCCTCAGGACTGAACCAGCGCTCCTCTGTGCGGATGCTCTTAGAGCGTGACCCTGCACACACACACACACACACACACACACACACACACACACACTGTATTTCTATCCTAATGTCATTTGCAGACAGAGAAACAAAAATGACCTAGTCTGTGCTATAGATTCTAAAGTCCCGCCTCCAGACCCACATTAACCAATCAGGATGCAGTGTGGACCCAAAAGTGCACAACCACCAATCAGAAGTGAAGGAAGGTGAGAGAACGACCATTTATAGCTGCTATAATGTTATAAAAGAGGTCAGGAAGTGACTTGCTGATGTAATGTGGATGCTCCACAATAATCAGTGTAAAAAACAATACATTTTCATAGAGTTTTAAATGATACACATTTTAATTGTTGGCAAATATCTGTCTTTTAATAAGGAGAAAAAAACACACGTGGGGAAAATCATCATTGGGGGTATTAAATCGTTTTTTTTCCATTTTGAAGTTGAATTTCAGTTTTGTCTATTTATAGTAAATCACTATTTATATTTCATATTAATATTCAGTATCATTTTATCTTCTAATATTTAATATCCAATAAAATATATTTGTAAATGTGCATATGACATGGTAGAAGGCAAATCCTTCAGTGTTTGACATCTTTGAATGCATTAATTTTTGAACTAGGAGACCAGAACCTGCTCCATGAAGATCTGCTTTACGTGCATTGGAAGTATGAGGAACATCTGATATAAATCCTTATGAACACCTTCCTCCCCTCCATCAATACCTTTACTAACACCCTTGTGGCAGAATGAATCTCCACAAATCTCCACATAAATCTAGTGGAACATCTTCTCAGAAGAGTGGAGCTCATTATAACAGCAAATAAGGACTAAATGTGGAATGGGATGGTAAACAACATTATGTTTATCTCTCTGATTATCACTTACCTCTAAACCTGCTTTCATATAAAACTCCACTGACGGACCCGCAGCTGACCGGCAAAGCATAACCCTGAAATTTAGACAGATCCACTGGCTGGCCGTCTTCTTCCTCGTCTCCTTCTTTATCTGCCTCGTTCCACGATCCCTCCGTCCCTGCACTGGACGCCGACTCTAACAGACACCGGTGGAGCAACACTGTTTTACAGACATAAACAAATACATCAAGAGAATAATAAGACTAGAGGCTGTGCATATTAGCGTGTTTCAGCGTACTCACGGGGACTCGGGGCTTCCAAACTGCTGACTGGAAGCTGAATCTTCTGATTCTGTGGGAAGATAAGAGTTTATCTGAGATGTATATTGTGACACACAGTGAAAAATACACTGACAAGTAAAAAAGTGTTCAGGACCTTCTGATCATGGGGTCTTAGAAACTGTAGATAGCCGTCCTAACAACAAAAGAGGGAAAATAAAATGCGTTTAAGTGCAGATACAGGTGTGTACAGCATGTGTCGCCAAAAGTATTAGGACACCCGACTTTTCCAGCCATGTGTGGTTCTTCTATACAATTGTGTAGCTTAGATATGTGAATGCAGAAGCATGAAATTCTCGCTTTACCTGAACTAAAAGACCCAAACCTGTTCCAGCATGAAAATTTTGACAGCTCCATGAAGATCGGCTTTACAATTGTTTGGAAGTATGAGAAAGATCTCCTGCTATAAACCCAACTGAACCCCTTTGGGCCGAATGTGAACGCTGACTGCACCCCAGGATCCTCCTCACCTTCTCACCTACACCAGTACCTGACTTTACCAACACCACTGTGGCCGAACGAGCACAAAATCTCCACATAAATCTTGTGGAACATCTTCCCAAATGTGGAATGGGATGTTTAGAAAGTACCAAGTACCAATCTTATGATCAGGTGTCCACAAACTTTTGTCTAAGTGTGTATATTTTACAGCACCATGTCTGATCAGGTGTTATATATTCACCTCTATAAGTTTGTGCAGTGGCGTGTTTTGGCAGTAGATGCTCCTTTTCCAGTTCCTTCCATTTCCCTGTCCGGCAAACTTCTCAAATTCACTTGCGCTGAACCAACGACCGTCACAACAGATATTTTTGTAGCCTACGGGAACAAAACAATCGTCCAGTTCTAATAAATGATGTGAGGAATAAAGGCAGGACCGGAAGACACTTTCATCTTTCGCTCTTAGAAGATGAACCAATATCTTCTATCCTGTAGATGTTTTAATACCAAACAGCTTTACACTGTACAGTTCTGACACGGGAGACTCTTTCCATAACTAAACTAGAACTAGAAATAAATACCTCATATACATTTCACACACTGACTGTGCCTCCTTTTAATTGTGAATATTTTCATTACAATTTATAAATCGTATATTATAAAATGAGGAAGATGTACCTTTGGCCAGTTTTTCCCGATACAGAGTGCCTTCTTTCTCGCCGCACGTAACGGGGAGCTGAGATTTATAAAAATCCGCCTTGTGTCCTTGTTTTAGCGGCGCGTCTGACAGAAAAACAGAAACAAAATTCTCAGGAATTTCTAGTAAAAAAAAAAAAAAGACGAACACTTTTAGTCAAGAAACACTATACAGCGAAAAGTTTGTGGACACCTGACCATAAAATTGCTTTTTGAACATCACATTCCACATTTAGCCTCCATTTTTCTGGGAAGACGTTCCACTAGATTTTGCGGAAATTTGTGCTAATTAATATGTAGGTGAGAATGTGAGGAGGCCTCTATAGAAGATCTTGCAAAGAACACGGCAAAGTGTTTCAGCTGAACGTTTGGAGAAACGAAGTGTGTGGATGCTGAGAGCGTGTAAAGCTGCTCTTCATGCTGATGGAGGATTTTATCACTGGAAATAAAGTGGAACATCTGGAAATTTATAGATTTGTTGGGATAAAACAATAGGAACATGCACGTGTCTTTCCAAAACCATAAAAGACTCGGTGTTTCCACACTTTTTGCAGGTTCTATACATTCTTCAGATTTTAATCAAATATGTTTTCACTCTAAGACATAAAACAAATGGAGACCAGAGACTGACTGAAACTGAGCCTCTTAGCCGGTTTCTTCTGGATACATTTAGAGAGCGATGAAGGGCCTGGTTCATCCTTCTCCTCTGCTTTTTCAGTGCTTTTCTTTCTCTTTCCATTCGTCTGTCCATTTGCTTTATCCTCCATGCTCTGGATTGAGTCTTGCTCACTGCTGCTTAGTTCCTCTGCCGCAAAGAGCGCCGTGTAACACCTGAAGGATCCTGAAACCAGAGTCACTCCAATAATATTAATATTTATTCCGAATGAAAACACACACTGAAGCCCAACACAGATGAGGAATCATGTTCAATCAAACAAACAAATAATAGTGGTGGAGCAACTGACCATCCAGGAGGCTGTTATGGAGCGAGCGGAAAACCTGGTATTTCTGCAGGATGAGGTTCTTGAATACACAAGTCCAAAACCGCTTCACACAATGTCCTCGCTCCTTCTCCAGCCAATCCAGAATCTGATACACACCTTCCTGTCTTCTGTCTTTACACTTCATCCTTATTACTTTCTACAGAGAAAGACAGAGAGAGAGAGAGACAGACAGACAGACAGACAGACAGACGGACAGATGTTATACACACTATACACACTCTATGGACAAACGTCTCTGGTGGAACATCTTGTAGTAGAGGTTTTTATAAAAGAAAAGAGAGACACAAAGTATAGTGAGATGTTCACAAAGCACACACGTTCTGAGGTGTCTTCAGACTTTTGGCCATATTCTGTTTTGGGTTTATTTTGAGTCCAGAAACTACATAATAACAGTATTTCTACCAAACAAATCACACACACACACACACACACACACACACACACACACAGCACAAAAACGAATGTATAATGTATGTATAAATGAACTGATGAATGAATTAATGTATAAATGAATATATGAACTAATGGATGAATGAATAGATGGATGAATGTACTGGTGGATGAATGAATGAATGAATGAATGAATGAATGAATGAATGAGTTGTTTATCTGTTATCCTATAGCTCTCCATGATATGGTTTTCCTGGCGGGAAAAACAACCGGCTCTTTTTAGTGAGCCAAATCTCGAATAAGAGCCGACTCTTTTTAGCGGTCATGCGATTCACTGTCATTTATTTCTTAGCCAAAAAGTTAGGAATCACATGAAAAGGCTTATCTGCTCTTATTAGTTTAAAGAAATAGACTATTTTTCCTGCCTTGTTTACATCTAGAATAAAAAAATAAAGAATCTTTGCGAGTCGAATCTCCAAAAAAATGACTCTGTTCAAAGTGTCGATTCCTTGCACACAACTCAATACTATTGAATTCACAAAACATGAATAATTAAACTTATCAAACTTATTATATGACCTGGTAGAGCTTCTCAGGTACCAAGTTATGGTCTCGGAGCTGTTTTAGGAAGGTGTGCGGTTCCTCCGTGCACGAGATCTCCGTCTTCTTGCAGTGAAAAAACTTCATCAACTCTTCGTTCGTTATAAAATCCAAGGGATCCATTTCTCCTCCGTCTATTCCTCCTGCAGTGAACATCAAAACCTGGATTATTATGTCGAACAAGACCAGATCTATCATGTGCTCGAGAATGCTTCAGAATGTTAGAGATGATCCTCCACACCTGTCTTCTGCACTTTCAGCGTCAGAGCAAACTTCTCGATCTCAGACTCTTCCTTCCGGATCCTCGACCTGCTGTTCGTTTGTTTATATGATATAACTCGAGATTTCTCACGGATCTCCCGCCTTCCTGTGTTTATCTGAGCTGCTCGAATTCACGCCCGTAAACCGGAAGTAAAGAAAACGAAACCGAAACTTAACTTGTGGGCAGATGGTGTTGGCAAATGTGGGCACGTCAGATCTTTATCATATAAACAATTAGAAGAGCAAGAGCATAGAGTGATATGATCAAAACATGATTACCACCATAAAAAGATTCATTTAATTCAGTTCATTTTGATGAAACCCAATGCAATGAGGATTTCCACTGTGACGTCACAGCATTCTCTGTCTATAAATGGTGGAGCGCGTCGTCGTGGCTCATTTGGGAGTTGTCCTGTGGAAAGGAACAAGAAGCGGTTATGAACCAGTTCGAAAGGATCAGAGATCGTATCCGGAGAAAAAGCAAGGATGATCCTCGAGTAAAAGAGCTGGAGGATAAGCTTAAACATTTAGTAGTAGACATGGAGCATTATAAGGCAAAAGTGGGGGAGCTGGAGAAGGTGAACAGCACACACCCCAAGGACATCTCAAACTCCGGGTTTCCCTGAAGGAGCATGAGAAAGTGAGGAAGAGCCTGGACTGTGAAAGAGCGCACTGGATGAGAGAACGACAGCGCCTAGAGGAACGTGTTGCTCAGCTGGAGAGCACTTTGGAGTTTGAGAAAAGGAAATGGGAGGTGGAGAATGAGAGGATCAAGCTGGAAACGGAGAAGGCAATTACACAGCGGAATGATCTCTCCTGTATCAAGGCAACTGTGAAATTTTGCGAGGATCAACAGAAGATTGTAGAGGAGGCGAGAAAGAAAAGGATGGAAGCCCAAAAGCAACTGCAGAAAGCTGCACTACAGGTGGCCAATCTGAACGCAGCGCTAAGACAACAGGAGCTGGAGACCAATAAGATCAGGTGGAACATGGAGGAAAGGAACTCCACACAGCTTCTGACCATCAGCAAACTCGAGAACAGCCTGAGACGCTGTGATGAAGACAAGATTTCTGCAGAACGTGAAACAGAGAGTTTGTTGAGAGAGCAAGAGCAACTGCTGAAACGGATTGCTCAGCTGGAGGCCATGTTGGCTTTTGAACAAGAAAAACGTTCAGTAAAAACACAATACTGATCTAAATCATCGAGGACTAAAAAACTGCACAGTTGTTGGAAAGTTAAGATTCAGCACATGAGCCCGGAACCCACAGGGGAAAAAAAGAGTCAAAAAAAAAAAGAAACCTCCCAACTTCAAACCTCCGAACTCCATTTTAAGTAAAAATTAAGCATGAAATCTGATTTAATAAATTGTATTTTATGAAACTGTTGGACATCGTTTAAATCCTAACCTTATTACTGTTACGGGGAAAAAATTATCGCAAATGAAACGTAAAGAGTTGACAAATATATAACAAATTAAATATATAACAAAATAAATAATAATAAAGTGTCTGGAACAATGAACAAACAAACAGACAGACAGACAGACAGACAGACAGATGGATTGGAGTTTCGATTCAATCATATAAACAGCAGTAGTTTAATAACAACAGACCATTTTCCTTATTCAATATTTCTGAAATAAACTTAATTCCCTGCTCCGGCCCAGGATCCTGCTGCTAACTGAGCTCTGTCTCAGCTGTGTGGTCCCTGATCTCCTGACCTGCACAGCTCTGTACAGCGGCTCCCTGAAGGGACACAGCAACATCCTGTGGACATATGTCTCACATGTTGTAAAAGAGATAAGGAGGTTCCAGTTCAAGTTCATTCCAAAGCTGTTCAGTGAGTTTGAGGAGGTCAGGGTCATTTGCATGACACTCAATTCTTTAATTCCAACCTTAAAACCAACAATTTTGTCATTGTGTAGTTTTGTGCAACAGTGTTCGAAAATGTTAGTTCCAGTAAAGGAAAATTGTGATAATGCAGCGTACGAAGACAGTCTGTGCAAATGTGTGGTTCAATCATTGTAGGAAAAGTTTGTGGAAACAGATAATGTAAAAAATAATCATAGTATCCAAAACTTTCGAGACTAGTTATGTAACACACCAGTAGATGGCAGCACAAGGCTGCACGCACAGTCACAGGAAGCACAAGTCAGTGTCCTAAAAGACGTCATCCTATGTAAATCGGGAGCTGTGCAACTGGTGCTATTCTGACCACGTGCATTACCATGTCTGTGATTTCATTATGAAGAGCAAGTTAGAACAAAATGCAAACATAAACTTATTCATGCCAATGCACTCTGTCACTCATGGCTCCTGTGGACTTCGCCCTCTTCTTGAAGATGAAGATCCGGCTCAAAGGTCATCGTTTTGACACCATTGTGGAGATCCAGTGTGAATAGCAGAAGGAGCTTGAAATACTTAAAAAAAAAAGACTTCCAGGACAGCTTGAGTTTGCCAAGCTGTCATCAGAGCTAAATGTAGCTACATGGGAGAATCATAATATCAAACATATTCTGGGTTGTTTAACTGGTCTCTTGTTATGTGTTGTGGTCTGCTCATATCCTAATTAGTTTAAGTCTTGTTTAACGATGTTGTTTTATGAAGCACCTTTTTCCTGGAAGAAGAATGTTGTTTCGTTTCTTGGCGTAGTGTTTCATCTTCATATAGGTAAAATAGCAAGACGGAATGGCTTGATTTGTTTAAGCCGAGGGTGTGGCTGCTACACTCAAAATACCTCCTCACTGTATCGCTCTATCATTGATTTCCATCCACTTCCTCATTCACTCGCTTTGATTGAGACCAGAGAGAAAGTAAAATAATCTTTCTTTATATAATCATGTGTATCTATGTTACTTTATTGTACAGAATAGAGATGAACTTCAACATATCTGTACTGGATTTTCTGCTGCAGGAGGAACTGATTCTGTGTTTTTTACCACCATAAGACTGAGATCTCCTCTCACATACAGGAACCACATACCAGCCAGCTGAAAGACCACAAATCAGTGTCTGATGATCTTGCAAGAAAACACGTTAACGTTTGATTTGTGAGCTTTTATTTGGTAAAATACAACTCAAATTGTACAAATTTTAAAACAAACAAAGGCAAAGTAGTAGTAAAGCACATTTTTTAAAAAGGATCAAATGACTCAAGGTTTTATAAATTTAGCTTTTTGGACTGAAAAAAGGCGAGCAGTGCGAAAAAGTCACTCAGAAGGCAGCATATGCGGAGCGTTGAGTCTTAACCACGTCTTCAACAAAGGTGCAAAATATAATTGGTAATGATCATTCATCATAATCAGAATGAAACAAATTATCAAATATCCCACTGCTGTATTACATTTTCAGGAGTTTAACACAAACAAAAGACTGAGTTTTTGTAGTTTTGTAACACACCAGCAGATGGCAGCACAAGGCTGCACGCACAGTCACAGGGAGCGCCGACCTTCATAAATCAGTGTGCCAATAGACATCGTTCTGTGTACATTTGGAGCTGTTGCAACTGGTGCTATTCTGACCACGTGCGTTACCACGTCTGTGATTTCATCATGGAGAGCAAGTTATTATCGTCTTTATCGACATTCGTGGCATTGTGCGTCGCTGTTATGAACACAGTTATTATGTTCAACTTCATGCATTTACAGACATAAAGCCCAGATTTGCAGTAGTGACCAGTAACCTAAAAATCTATTTCTAATCTAATGAGCAAAACATAATATTTTATCATTGTGAGTAGTACATAGTGCGCCATTTTTGCATATAGTGTAATTATTCACACTTGATTTTTGAATATTTATATGCACTGATCAAATAATGTATCACTTTGTGCCATTAAGCTATGTAGACATTATAGAACAAATCCAGAGCAACAGATGAAACAGATAAAAAACACACAAGGTTACATTTTAGAGCAAAAACACATCTATTCTGAAAACCATCACCACCACTCACACTCTCATTACCGCTCTAAAGGGTAATAACAAGATTCTATAATCCACCTAAAATTTCATCTCGATATTTAGCTTTTGATTAGACAAATCAGATTCAGGTTTAGCATTGAGAAACAATGCTACTGGATTTTAAAGACACTGATGAAATTTCGATGAAAGTTTTTGTGCACTTTGTCTTCCCCCTCGACAGGCACGTTACCCTGCACACACACACACACACACACACACACAAAGACACACAGTCATTCAGGTTAAATATAAATCCATCTTTAATATTGGCACCCCATTGGTAAACGTGTGCAAAGAAGGCTGTGTTTTCTTAAAGTCTTGAAATTTAGATCTGGAGAGATTCTGTGCAGGGGAACGGTCTCAGATCTCTTGCATGTATTCCCAAACATCATCAAGCATTACTGAAACGGTTTTTTTTTGTCAAAGAGAGGTTGCACAAAGTATTGACCAAAAGCGATCTTACAATTGAATTAAAACTGTGTTCTGAACACAATAATGTGATATTTGTGATCATTTCTGTGAATTTTCAGAACAAAAGATCTGAAGGTAAAACAATAAGAACAACCTTCTTTGCTCATACTTACCAAAGTGCCAATATTAGAAAGAGAGCAGTGCATATAATATCATATAATCTTTAATCGATATCTGTGTCATACCCTGTTTGAAGATTTGTAGATGTGGTTGATATCTTGCACAAACTCTTTCACTGTTTTATACTCATTATTTTGCAGCTTGTTCTTCACTTGGTCCAGCTGGCAAAAGAAAAAAAAAAAAAAAATATTACATTATATATTGATGTTTACTAGGGAAAAATGGGTTGGGGATGCGGACGATGGCCTACTGATTTCCCAACTGAGGCAGTAGCTCCTGAGGTACCAGTGACCAGTGCTCCTGTCTCTTTATTATTTTTGGATATGCTTGATTCATCCCATTGCCCTACCTCTGGATGGAGTTCTCTCATTTGGACCAGCCTAAAGATCCATGAACAGCCTAAAGATCCATTGAGTTTCTGTGCAACTTAAGAACTTTGAGGATGGATTTGGACTGTAATTAATATCAACAGTCTACTACAATGGGCTCAGGACCACAGTTTACATTTGAGTGTGTATCACTGAACGTTAAACCTCAACAATGATGGGACTGTAATGAACAGTTGTCAAGCACTGACATGATGAAGTCATTCACACTCTTCCAAATCATCTAAAAAATTAATATGTCTCAAGAAACCAGTTCAAATACTGACAACACCACCACCATTGCAGTAAATGTAAAGCATTGAGTCAAATTTCTTACCTTGGTGACATTACGCTCTGTAAGCATAAGCTGTGTGTCTTTATACAAATGCAGCAGCAAATACTCACAGCGCTGAGGAATGAAATACACAAACATCAGAACCACCGCAATCCGCGCGTGCGTGTGTGTTTGTGTGTGTGTGTGTGTGTGTGTGTGTGTGTGTGTCTGTGTGTGTATTGTATTATTTAAACGTGTAAATGTGTGTCTGGGTACCAAGTTTCCAGAAACAGGACTTTTCAAAGCAACGTTCAAAGCCATGCTTATCCAAAAATCCAGGTAATTCTTGACCAGGCAGAAAGTACACTTCCAATTGGACCTGCACACACACACACACACACACACACACACACACACACACACACACAAACACTCAAACAAATGCCTAATTAACACTAGGAATATACCATATCATAATGAAATCTGAAAAGAAAAAACTAAATTATATGATGTCATTAAGAGCTAAACTGCAGTCCATTATTTATTGTATAGATTGGATCATGTAGGCATGTTTGCCTGGAAGGCAGCAACTATCTCTCCTTGTTCGAGCTGTTTATTGGGGCGAGGTGACGTGAGAGTTCAGGATTTATCTCTCATGATCACTCGACTCAAAAAATCAGCCTCTTTCTGAACTCGCCAACAGGCCTCTGCAAACGTCTGCTCAGGTTAGGGTTAGGATTAACCCACTTTTCTCATGTTCAAAGTCCTGAGTCAAGATTTCATGAACAACTGACTACGTCTACACAAATCCGGACTAATCTGAAAACAGCGTTTTCACATTAACGTTTTGACATTATCCAAAATACGTCCCTGTACTGCACGTGAGCAAAACATAAGCCGCTTCAACTTGCGTAATTTCCGCCCGGCATTTTACTTTCCAGCCCTTTAAAACTTCGCGGCAATGTCGAGGAAATGACGTGATGCGAACACAGTGTTTTCAAATTGATTCACTTTGGAGAGCATTTATAAATGTTACGCTTTTCTTGACTGTAAAAAATCCTATCACGCACAACCCATCACTAAAAACTCTGTCTCAGTGTGGATGGAAGGCCAAAACCAAAACCAAAATCGCGGCTCACATAATGTCTATATTTTATGCTTACAGATAAATTCAGCATTACCATGTACCTTCAACGAGCAATGTAATGACAGTTACTTATCAATCATCAACAGGGAGTCCAACACTGTTTTATGTTGAGTAAAAGTATCTAATACTCACACAGGTTTCTTGTCCTGAAGTGCTGGTAAATGGCAGTGATGGTGGAAAGCGAGACTGCACTCTGTACAATTCACTAGGTTTTGTCCACGATTACAAATATTACACACATCATCATCTTTCTCCTGATGCTTCAGAAACACAAAACACCAAAATTATAAGTTGCATTCGACAGTAAGTTATTCAAACAATTCAGTTTCAATTTAGTTAGTATTGCTATGAGAGACAGGAAAAAGAAGAATATGGCTCCTCCAGAGAACATGGCCTGGTTTGCTCTTTTGGACCCCTGGCCACGGATGGTTGTGGCATCATCATGATTGCTCACTGATAAGACAAACACTTTTCCTTTGCACTAATGGGAACACACTCATTTCTTGACATTTGGATGATTTTATTGCTTTTTTTTATTCACCGTTTTCTTCCGATGACAGAGTTGACAGCGACACCCTTGTGGATGGACATCCAAAATCTTTTTCTGTAAAAACAAAAAAAACATTTACAAGAATGATGTGATGTGTTACTTCCCTGATCACAAATGTTTGGGACACAAAATGTACAAAATGCACAAATGTGCAAAATGTAAATAAAAACAGAATGCAACGATCTCAGAAAAATTTCATTCACAGTTGAACATATCAAATGTTGAATCTGAGAAAATGTACTACATTATTAAAGGGAAATTGAAGGTTGTTTTGAATTTGATTGATGCAACACATCTGTTGTAGGACGGAGCTACGAAAGTCTGGAAATGTCAGTGTTAAAAAAAAGGAAGAGTTGAAGGAACAATTGACTAATGAGGTTAGTTGGCAACAGATCATTAACATGATCAGGAATAAAAGTGTATCTTATACACGCGGCGTCTCAGAAGTAAAGATGTTTCAGAGAGAGAAAATGAAAGTGAAAAGAGAAGGTAAATGAAACACAATACTTCTAACAAAGCCTATAATGTACTAATGGAGTATATAATGTGCACAAGTTATGTTTGCTCAGATATCAGTATCCTGCATTACCTGCACCAGGTGTTTAAGGGGTTTGCCATGACACAGTATATCTCTCTCCCAGTGTCCATCTGTCCGAGTTATCCCCTGCTTCACAAACTCCTCAGGAGTGAACCAGCGCTCCTCAACAAGGATGCTCTTAGTGGACGCTCCTGCAACACACACGTAAAAACACACTGTGTTCTGGGTGTGTGTGACTTGACGTAAAATAAAACATGTAGGTGATTTCCAACCTGTAAATCTTGTTTTATATAACTTTCCACTGACAGAACCACAGCTGACTGGTAACCAGTCTTGTACACTGTCCTCATTTTGCTGTCTTTCTGCTGCTCATCACTGGATTCTATCCCCTCTGGACTGGATTCCACATCTAATAGAGAACAATGAATCAGATGTTAAAAATGGAAGGGAATTTACATCCATTATAATATATATATTCACATCCCAGAGAAACAAGATGTGTTTAAAAGCAGCTTTAACTTTTCTGAACAACGAGAACAATTATAAACTTTTCACCAAAGGATGATCATTTGTTTATATTTGTTTCATTTATTTCTTGTGGTGGTGGTGGTGGTGGTGGTGGTGGTGGTGGTGGTGGTGGGGCTGTAGCTCAAATTGCAGAAGAAGTTAATGCTGTTATGCTTGACAGGTCAGGACTGGTTTCACAGCAAAAGAGGGACCAACACAATATTAGGCAGGTGGTCATAATGTTATGCTGATCAGTGTGTTATGTAAAACCCAGAATCTAAATTCTAAAACCCAAACACATTCGGACCAATGTCCACCCACGTCAGTTTGTGCTTTCACTTACGATAGATCGGCTTTGTGTGGTCAGAGCTGGAAACAAGAGCAGGACCAGGTTCCTCCTCCTCCTCTATCTCAACAATTTTCTTTCTCTTTGTTCCACGCACCTCTTGTTTTGTGCTCTTTTCTTCACTTCCTGTGGGTTTCTCTATTGACGGTTTACTAGGAACCATAAATTGTCCTTTGACAAATACAGAAAAAAACCTTTATAATATCCACCATACCAGTGATATGAATTTACATCATTTTTAACAACACTGAGGTAAAAAAGAGGGACTTACTTGCACACAGTTTGTTTTGAAGTACATGCAGAAAAGGATATTTGTGCAGCATGTGCTCCTGGAATACACAATTCCAAAACTCCTTCACACAGCCTTCTCCATTGTCCTCCACCTGTTGCAAAACCTGATACACTCCTTTCTCCTTACATTTCATCTTCATCACCTTCTGCATAGAGAAAGAGAGAGAGAGAGAGAGAGAGAGAGAGAGAGAGAGAGAGAGAGAGAGAGAGAAAAAGATACAAATTCGGGGAAATTATGAGCAAAACCTTGATTTATTAAAACAAATTATTCTTAAAAAAAAAAAAAAAACCTTTACATTATAAACATTCAATAAAAGTGTACAAAATTTTAATCTGAATTTCCTCAGTGGCGGACCGCAAGTTTGTTTAGTCTCCGCCTCTCCTTTATTATTTTTTACACATGAAAACATACACAACACTGTGGTATATATATATATATATATATATATATATATATATATATATATATATATACTCTGTACTGAAATATGATTTGTTTTTGCACATGCATGAAAATGCTCAAAAATCCATAGCGCTAGCATTATGGATTCAAGCTTGAACAACTCTTGCGTTTTTATTGCATTCTCAATAAAAGTATGTGACTTATATATATATAGTATAGTATATATAGTATATAGTTTATACAGTAATGCTCAAATCTAATAGAGCATCAGCAGAACACTTTTCATTCATTTCTTATGACCCTTAAATCGTGACAGTGTTAAATGCGCTAGCTTCATTGCAATGCATTGAAATTTTCCTCCCAGTCCATTGTCACACAGTGATGACTTTCTTGCACCTGTCTTGTCAAACTGGTTGGTTAAATATGGCAAAGGGTTTGTTTCATAAGAATTCAAAGGTATTTCACTTTCAGCTGGTTCTGCATCCCAGGGGGTGTCACTAGGGTTTCTGGGTTTCTTCAATCATTATCAATAAGCATAACAATTATTGTGTAATCAGTAAGAGACAATAAAGAACTAAATTGTTGTACACAGTAAATATTCACAAAGTGAATAATAAGTTTCACTCAACAGCAGCTCCAGAAGGAAATGCGTACATTATCTTAAACAGCGACTGGAGCGTATCAATGATTTGAATTTGAGAATTCAGGCTGGTTTTATCAATGGGTTTCTCCAATTCAGATTCAGATAGAGATTTAAAGCACTTTTGTACGTCGCTCTGGATAAGGGTGTCTGCTAAATGCTGCGAATGTAAATGTAAAAATTCATCGACATGAACCGATTTAAACGATTCATTATTACAACAATATTATTATTATTACTACAACACTTATTTCATCAACATTTTTGATTGATTCAATACAGAAAGCTGCTACAAGGCTTTGGAAACCTTTAATACATCACTAGTTTTATGGCCATTTGTTGATTTTCCTACTATACTATTATGTATTTTGTCAATTACTATTGCTCAATTGCATAGAACTGTTACAATATATGATATATGTGGATAAATTACGAATAACGAATATCATTTGAAATGTAGTAAAGTACAACAGTTCATACATCAGTAATCAGACTTCAAAAGTACACAAAGAAACTACAAAAAACGATGTAAATTGTTATTTTCCACCTTTGACAGCAAATCAGTAAGTGATTAGTAAGTGACACTAAATCAGTCTTTTCTGGAGCTTTTTGTTTCATTTCTACTTCGTTTCCCCCAAAATGGTTTGACATTTGAAGAATGTTAAGCATTTAGCATCTTCCCTTCCAGATAATTTAGTTTACATAAAGTTATCAGTGAATGATCTGAAGATCCAACACTAATATAAGACCACTGAGCTCAGTTTCTGAGACTTTTTTTAAAATATACAGTATTTCTGTAAAACCTCTGCATTCTCAATTCACTTGTACTGTCTGTTCATTTCATCTTCATGTCCTATGTTCTAATTTTATTTGTGTACAAGCATCATTACTTACATAATCTCGATCTTAATCTTTATTTTCATTTCCGTCTAAACATCTATTATTGTCACTGTGGTTTTTTTATGGTTTTGATTTTGTGATAATGTGTCATGACTAATTATTCAGCAATTTAGTCATTTTGGGTGTAAAAAAAGATCTAAAAAAAGATCTCTATCTCTCTATCTCTCTATCTCTTTATCTCTCTCTCTTTCTATCTATCTTTATCTTTCTTTGCATTCTTCCATATCATACATTTGTTTGCCCCAAACTTTTCAACCAGTGTGTAAAAACTGAAAACTAAAAAAGTGCCATTAGAACTCACACTTTTTTAAACTTCCTCTAAAACTGTACTGAATATATCAGGGGAATGTTTCTATATTATTAATCATTATTACTTATTTTTAGTAAAACATTATTACTAATTATTTCATATCATTCTCAGAATTTGATCATGAGAAATACAGCTGTTTATTTGGTTTCTGGTCATTTCTGTGGAGTCGTTTAGGTGGAGTAAAGGATACTTAATCTAAATAAAAAAATTAAAATAAAACCTAAAGTCAAGTGTTACAGAAAAAGCTGCTTTTTTATAGCAGAATTGAACTATTAACAGTGCCTTTTGTTATTTATAGCTTTTAGTAGTACTGAATCAGAAAACCAGGAAATTGAAAGAACCTGTTTTTTACAACATAATACATCAGGTATAAAGTTTGCCAATTTAGTGTAATAAATGAGTTTTTGGTACGACAATAAAAGTCTTATACAAAGAAACAGCTCAATTTTAGCTTGAGATTATTTCGATATATATATATATATAATATATATATATATATATATATATATATATATATATATATATATATATATATATATATATATATCTATATATTATAAGTCAATTAATTCGAACAAAGAAATAAAAATTTCCCATCTTCCTCTCTTGCCTTGTAAAGATCATCAGACACCAATTTGTAGTCTTTCAGCTGGCTGATGAAGGTATGTGGTTCCTGTATATGAGAGGAGATCTCAGTCTTATGGCGGTGAAAACACTGAATCAGCTCCTCCGACGGCAGAAAATCCAGTACAGATATGTTGAAGTTCATCTCTATTCTGTACAATAAAGTAACATAGACACACATGATTATATATTTACCGCCCCAATTACATCAAACACAACATAAAGTAATCTGCTCCAGGAAAAGAAAGATTATCTTACTTTCTCTCTGGTCTCAATCAAAGCGAGTGAATGAGCAAGTGAATGGAAATCAATGATAGAGCGATACAGTGAGGAGGTAGTTTGAGTGTAGCAGCCACACCCTCGGCTTAAACAAATCAAGCCACATCTTGCTATTTCACCCCTATGAAGGTGGTGCACTACACCAAGAAACGAAACAACATTCTTTTTCCAGGAAAAAGGTGCTTCATAAAACAACATCGTTACACAAGACTTAAACTAACTAGGATATGAGCAGACCACAACACAACACAAAACAGCAGACCAGTTAAACAACCAAGAACATGTTTTATATTTTCGATTCTACCAAATAGCTACATTTAGCTCTGATGACAGCTTGGCAAACTCATTACATTCTCTCATATTCATGAGGTTGTCACCTGGAAGGGTTTTCAGGTCATAGATGTGTCATCTTGTGAAATCTCTTGCCTTCTTAATGTGCTTTAGACCATCAGTTGTCTTGTGCAGAGGAAAGGGTGAGTCAAAAGCTCCATTAGTGCTACTACAACTACTGTACAAATTCATATTATGTCGAAAAACACTCAGGCTGATTAAGAGAATGCCAAGAGCCAAATAAATTACCTATTAACTATAAATAACTCTATGATTATTCAAGAGAATTTATCTTTTTTATCTATTTTCACATAAAAATCATCAACTGAAGTGCTTGAATCTCTTTCAAAAATTATAAATTCTTCCATTATCAATGGTTATCTACCTAATGCTTTCACACTGGTAGTTATCAACCCTCTAATTACAAAACCTGACCTTGACACCAAAAAAGCTTTCAACACCATTGATCATAATTTCCTCTCTGCTAGACTAGAAAATGTTGTTGGAATGAAGGTAACATCTCTCTTCTGGCTCAGGTCTTTTTTGACTCAGTTTTTTTTATGTAAATGGTGAGTTCTCCACACTCTCTGAGGTAAAGTTTGGTGTTCCACAAGGATCTATCTTAGGCCCGCTGCTTTTCTCTTTTTACATGTTGCGTCTCTGTAAAATCATACGTAAACATGGTACAAGCTTCCATTGCTATGCTGACAGTGCTTGATAACTTCCTTCTGATTAACTCGGACAAGATGGAAGTCCTTTTACTAGGACCACATACAGCAAGAAGTAAACCTATGTAGCGTCTCTGGTCTTTCTGTTTTAGCATATACAGCAGTCATAGACCTTGGTGTGATTATTGACTTTAGACTTTTTTATTTTAAAGCTTATGTGTACAACATGAGTTCCTTGGGATCCTTGAGATTACTGAGCAACACAGGAACTTTGAGGATGTAGTTGGACTGTAGTAAATATCAACGGTCTACTACAATGGCTGAGGACCACAAGTTGCATTTAAGTGCCCATAACTGCAGACCTCAACACCGATGAACTGTAATGGACATTTGGTAATGAAGTTGGATCTCTCTTTTGTGTCTGTTTCCTCTAAAGGTTTCTTCCTTATGCCAGCTTAGGACGTTTTTCCTTTGTCACAGTCGCCACTGAATCACTCATTAGGGAGAAATTTGCAACGATACAGAACAATCGTATACACTTTTTTATTTATTGCTTTAACTGTGTAAAGCTTCATTGAGACAATGTCCATTGTTAAAAGCACTCCACAAAAAAATTAAATGTGAATTGAATTGAATTAGTGCCACTTTAAAATATGAAAGTTTCATAGAATTTCATGAATATCATAGAAATTTTATAGTCATCCTCAATAAATACTCAATCATGAAGTGATCAAATCAGGCATATGCCCATGGTTTTGGAATAAGACAACAAGCTCATATACAGTAGTTGTTATATTCAGGATTCCACATTTCTTTTAAATAAACTCTATTACTTGCAGCTCTTTGCAGAACATTCACCTGGTAAGCAGTTTGTCACATACTAGCATCACTTCCCTCTTATGTAATGTTTTTATGTAGGACAGCATTTGATATTTTACACGCAATCTCAACACAATCCACTAAGGTGTGGCCTTCACATGCAAATTACTCACCTGTTCCTCCCACAGGTTATTTTTAATGACGCACGAAACTCTCTCTCTGTTTCATGTTTACTAGCACCAAAACAGGTTCAGATTCATTATTATTTGCTCCACATCGTGATCAGGTTACTGTTTGATCAGCTGGTGAAACTTAAGAATAAATAGATGTGTATTTCCTCAGCTGGAGATTTTGTTTTCCCTGTGGTGCATTTTGTTTAACTGGTGATTATAGTACACTTCAGCAGCCGAATGGATCCACTGGTATTTCTAAGTCATGATCAGCTTATTACATTTTTTCAAGTTAAGAAGACGGAGATGTCTTGCATGGGGGAACCGAGCACCTTCCTGAACCAGCTTCGAGACTACAATCTGGTACCTGAGGAACTCTACAAGGTCAGAGAGCTATCATTTGAGAAGGGTGGGGGGTGGAGGGTTTGGGGTGGGGGTTAAAGGATGAAGTTAATCAATATATATAAATAACATGTGTATGTAACTTCTATTAAAATGTATAAGCATGAAATATTACAGCTTGTTGTGTGTGTGTTTCTGCACCCAGACATTTTGGCACCACCATTGTATGTATTAGGTAAGACCCAAATTAAACACAGATGTTGGGTGGAGAACAACAATGTATGGATGGAGAAGTGGGATGTATTGAAATGCATTTGTGGTCCAGATTTATATAATGTGGAAATGATACTGGAGAGTTAGTTGCTCTGCAGACCAACTCCAACTTTGAATGATTGATAATAAAAGCCTTATATTAATAATAATAATATTAGCCTTATAAACACTTTGCTCTGTTTGCTCTGAATGTATCCACCAGCGTTGTTGTTTTAACAAAGTTTTATCTATTTTTCTTCAAATTTCTTTCTAACATCTTAAATAACACATGAGTTTGTTTGTTGCTTCCATTTGAGTGTGGCTTCACCCATGTCTGTCAAATTCTGTGATTTTTGTCATTTTGAATGGAATGGTGTGATTGAAAGTTTAATTAGCAATGAATTAAACACCTACATGTGTATAAGATATGCTCAAGCATGTCCTGCTCAAATAATAAACCTTTTTCACAGCATTCTCTTTGACATTAAATATTAAAACAGTTACAGATGTTGGTCAACGCTATTAGAATTCACTCTAAGTGTATGAGAGACAAGTTCCTGCTGTTTTGTCACGTTATTTGTGTGTGTTGAGTGCGTGCAGTAGCATGCCTAGACGTTTATTAAATAAATAAACAGGCAGATGATTCAAAGCTTTAGGCAAAATCGTGAAGGTGAAATGAAACAAAGAGGCTGTTGCTCCAGCGTTAATCTGTTAATCTGATCTGAGATTTTAATCTGAGTTTTGTTTTTAATACTGCATGCAGATTTCCTGTATTTTCCGGTTGCATTCTACTAGACTTAGAAAATAACTTCTGCACCATACTGTACTCAGTTATTTCGGAATCTGCTGTCAGATTGCAGGTGCTGTCAGTGATTTGAGGTGAATTGATTTGTTTTAGATTGTGTACTAGTGAACGGGCAAGAAAATAGATTGATAGTTAATATATTTACGAAGGTTCCCTGGTGGTCTAGTAGTTAGGATGCGACACTCTCACCGCTGCGGCCCGGGTTCGATCCCCGGTCAGGAAACCAACCCCAGCCATTAGGGTTGCACAAGCATTAGTGCCGGTCCCAAGCCCGGATAAATGGGGAGGGTTTAGTTAGGACGGGAATCCAGTAAAAACATGTGCCAAATCAAACATGCAGATAATCTGCTGTGGCGCCCCCTAATGGGAGAACCCGAAAGAAGGTTTTTTAGTTAATATATTTACGAAAACGTAGCATACCTTGCTGTTGGGAGGGAGGAGAGACCACTGGGAGGCAGAACTGGAGTTTGGAAAGTAACACTTTGAGGCCACAGGCAGCCATTGAGGCAGCTTTAAACACTAAATGGTCAATTTCAGAGAGTAGAATATACCATATGAGGGAATAACCATGTAAATCAGCATCTGTTTGTGATGAGAGTAGATAGTGTTTATTGTTTATTATTTATTGATTTTTGCAGTAATGAGTAAATGCACTATAGCAGCTTAGTGGCAGCAACTCCTTAGTTATACCGTATATGAGCCACTTCATTGGAATGTGTAGCCCATGAGCTGTGTGTGTGTCATGCTCGCTAGGGTGGAATTACCAGCTCTTTAAGTGGCTCAGGATCTGAAGAAACAACAGAAAATACATTTTGACAACAAGCATGTAGTGAAAAGTTCTTAGAAAAGGTTACAGAAGTGTTAGATTTTTATCATGCCCAAACAAAACCTAATTCTTGGAGAGGTTTTCCATGCGACCTGCAATGCCCGTAGTGCCTTTCTGATATCAGGGAAGAATCCCACAGCACACAGCAAATGTTCTTCTTCAGTTCATTGCAGACATGTGTATATATACACACATTGGAGAGAAAGGCTGACTTTGTTTAGACGAGAGGACACTAGGATACTAGCCGGAGATGTGTGAGCCCAGATAAAGACTCCCTGTATACCCTACATACTAACATCGTAAATATTCTATAGACAAAGGAATGTGTGTGAACCAGTGTGAAAACCGTCTTAACACTAACAAGAAGCCATATCTATTCCTATAGAGTTAATGGTAATGCCACAAATACCCACAATGCCCACAGTCTGTTTTTAGAAGTCTAGAAAACAATCTAGAAAATTGTGAGGATAATAAGACCATGTACTAAACCATTAGCTAAATTGTTCACAAAAGTTTGGACACAAAAGCAAAACAGATTTAAATCCAGTTATTGGGTTTCTTGGGTTATTGACTGGCCACATCCATATTCCATTTCCAGCATTGGGCAGACACACTTATCTAGATCTGCTTACATTTGATCTCATTCATACAACTGAGCAGGGGGTTAAGGGCCTTACTAAGGGGCCCAGGAGTGGCAGCTATGTGTGGCTGGGATTTAAACTCACAATCTTCAGAAGTCCAATGCCTTAACCACAAATCACAAATATTCAGAATAACAACACAAATATACATCAGTCAAGCCCAGGATGAAGGAGCAGAACACTGATATTGTGTAGTAATACATTTGATTAATGAACACCAGCTCCTAATGTATGTTTTGTTGCAACACCACTGATAAATGTGGATCCTGAGTGTGTTTTCTCTCTTTCTCTGTCTGTGCAGAAAGTAATAAAGATGAAAAAAAAGACGAGAATTCAGCATGGTGTATATGAGATTCTGGACTGGGTGGAGAAAGAACGTGGAAATCTCATAAAAACGTTTTGGGAATGTATGTTTAAGGATCACATCATGCACCAATATCCCATTTTCCAAGTCTTCAAAAACAGCATGCTGGACAGTTAGTACTTCAATTTCTTTACTTTTCTTTGCTAAGGATCAACACATATTAGATCGCCGGACACAATGGGATTTGTATCTCTGCTTATGTTAAGTGTGTGGGTTTTATTTAATATTTGGGAACATCTCTATGTTTTAGGACCCTTAATGGGTTGTGAAAAGCTTCCTGATGTGGAGAATCCAAGCAGAAATGAGGAAGTTGAGAGAAAAAAGGAAGAGCAAAAGAAGAGTTTAATAGAGCAACAGAAAAGTACTAAAGAGTCAGATGGTGAGAAACCAGGCCCTTCTTCTGCGTCCAGCCAGAAGAACCCAACCATGAATCCCAGTCTCTGTGAGTCACTGCAGATGTGGTGCAAAGTGTATGGGACGAGATCTGGAGTGTCACTAATGGACATCATTTTGTTATCTTTATTTTGTATAGCGACTTTAAAGGTTGCATCTCAAAGCGCTTTTCAGCATAAAAATAGAAAATAAAAATATCACAGATGCATCACAAAAACAAAAATCACCTGAAAGCGATCCTGAAAAAGTTTAAGAACAGATTTAAAAACACTAAAAGGTTCAGTCTGTCAAATCTCACTGGGTAGAGAATTCAGGGTTTTGAAGATCAGACATTGGATTGCAGACTATTTAAAGTTATTACAACTAATGAAGCACCATATAAGGTAATGTAGTTCTTTAGCCCATAATCCACAGCATGAGAATTTAAAAATCAATCAATCAAAGACTCTAAAACTGGAGAAATAAAACTCACCAGACCTCGTCTTAGTCAGAATCCTAGTAGCTGAATTTCGCAATGTTTCTGAGATTGAAAAATGAGTTTTTAATTGTATACTTGTATAAAAAGACGTTTCACTGTTCAGCTGCCTGACAGAGTGTAGACACTGAGTTAATACTGCAACATGTTTTAACATGCAGCTATCCGTACACACACACATTCAAAATGAGTAGTTCTTTGATAAACACTGTATAGATAAAGGTATTGGGACAACTGGCTTTTCCTGCCATATGTGATTCTTCTCCAAACTGTTACCACAAATCTGAAAACACAATTGTACAGGACGTCTTTGGATGCAGTATAATTAAATTTTGCGGTCACGTAAACTTGGAAACAAAAACCTGTTCCAGCATGGCAATGACATCAGTACCTGACTTTACTTACACCCTTGTGGCTGATTAATATGCCCATAAGCACACTCCAAAATCTAGTGGAACATCTTCCCAGAACAATATGTGCTTTTTGAGCATCGCATTCCACATCCAGCCCCAATTTGCTCTTGTAATTTCCTCCATAAGAGCAAATTGGGGCTGGATGTGGAATGTGATGCGAAGAAAAAGCACATACTGTACTAATAATTCAAAAATACATTATTGATCCCAGAAGGAAATTTCGGGTTGCAGACAGTCAAAGATTAAAGTAAAGATGAAAGTAAAAAGAAAAAGAAAGAAAAGAAAAGAAGAAAATGAGCAGGTGTCCGCAAACTTTTGACAATATAGTGGATCGTTGCTATCAGTCGTTAAAAAGCCAAATGAGCGATGAAATATTAAACATATTAAACATGACGAACAGGAAATGATGTTTTGATGCAAAAAATGATGCAAATTGTGTTTAATGGAGTTTTAAAGCAGAAACCAGCAGTGACATCACTTTTCTTTTTTCTCAGCTCTACTTCCTGTAACTTGCGGAGATAAAAAGGAATGTTGTGTCCCGACAAGTTTGCCAAAGGTACAATACGCCTTCATTCACACATCATTAAACACAATCCTAATAGTTATTCAGTCCTACACAAAGATGTCGTTTATCTGCTACTTCCCATCCCTTCATCTGATACTGTTGAAAAAGATGCTAATAATCAAACATCACCAGAGATCAAATGTTCTCTACACAACTCTCTGATCTTCCTATCAGCCACTGCTTGCAACCTCGGGGGAACCATGAAGTGTCCTTTCTTCACACGTTGCTAATGTGACACGATTTGGGTTCCTTTTTATTTATGGGGATAAAAACGTAACTCGCAGTGAGTCATCAATCAGGATGGAGCGCACGCTCTGTTTTACACGTGTTCTGATTGGCGCCTGGTGTATCTACTGATCACCAACATACAGTTCAGCATCAGTTCAACATCAAGCAGAACATTTAGAGATTTTTTTTTGTAATAGAAATCAATCAGTGTTTGAGTCATTAATTTCATTCTATTAATAGATCAGTGTGCTGAGAGTCACATTCGAGTCTTTACACAGTTGAGTTTTGTGATAAAATGATAACAGGAACATTAGAGTTATAATAAATCGGTACTTTGGATACTTAAGTACATTTGAAGGCAAAACTTTTGTACTTTTGCTCAAGTGAAAGTTTAAAGGGACACTTTTACTGGTGTAATATTTTACCAAGTGTGTATCTACTTGGTTTGTGTATTTCATCAGCTGCATTGTTTGTTTACTTCACCCAGACTTTTGTCTAACAAACAAAAAATGAGTGTTGTCTCAAAAATTTGGGATTTTTTTTTGTTCCAAATTTGAAATTAATCATATTTTTCCTTCCTTCAGGAGAGAAGTGTATTTTGACTGAGGGCCACTGGTCCACAACAGGTGACTTTGAGAGAATTTCAGGAAAAGGAGGTAACAAGAATTGGAAATTAAGCATCCGCTACCAGAACATTCCACTGCTGACCCTTCTGAAGGTAAATCTGCTCTTTGTCAGTCACTGAAGATGAAGCAGAATGAGACACAGTGAAATATAGTGTCTCTCATAAACCTACTGCAATGTGTTTAATGAATGTTAAAAACTCTCTGTTTTGGAAGGAGGGTCAATTACAGTATCCAGTCAATGCCAAAGCTGACATTCGGAAAGTAAAGAAGGTGTTTATTGAATTTTTTTCCGCTTTTGTATCAGGATTGAAAATGTTTTTCTTTTATTTTGTAATTAAATTTTTTCTTTTTATTGCAGAGAAAGAATCTTGCATCATGCTGTGTGGAAAGCCCCGCCTTCCGTCAGTACTCACACAGGCTTTTGTTTTTATAATAAACAAGTCATTGTCATTTTTTTATAAAAGAAATTTGAAATTAGAAAAACGGTCTTCTTGATAGATTTAATGTTGTGTCAATGTTTGTCAGTTTTCAGGAAATTTGCTGTCGCTTTTGTTTGTTTCTTTTTTGCGATTTCGTGCTGCTGTGTTTTGCTCTATTGCTTGTGTAAAGCAGAGATAAAGGACACGGTACCACATTACAGGTGGAGGTGTGAGATGTTACAGGATGGTAATGCATCATTGCATTAAATCAGACGTTCAAGTAAAATGAGTCAGATAAAAAAGCTGGGCGCTGGATACTGAACTGAGGCTTCTTCTGCTCCATTATAATGAGTTGTTTTCTTCCTTCTTTAATAGAGCACACCACTGGTGCTAAGAGCAAGCCCTTGAATCCCCCTGACCTGGTGAGTCTGAGACCCCTGACCTGATACATCCTGATAGAAACACTGTGCTAGTCTTCCACACCAGGCTTGTGTAATAACTTCCCATATACATCATGCCATTATTTCCACATCTGGTTCTTTACTGTTGGTCCAGAAGCATCTTTAAGATTTGTTTAAATGTTCTCACGCAACACCACATTGATGCAGTCCAGGCCGTTTCTATCCCTTTATTATCCACTCTGTATAATAATAATAATAATAATAATAATAATAATAATAATAATAACAATACGAGTGCTTACTAGCGCCCCTAGCGGGTTGTGTCCTATGCGACCACCTAGTTTCCCTATACTGTACCTAGAATCAATGCTGCATACAGTATAAACATAAATATTGTTCACCTACCTTTAAGCACTTATTACAGCCTGCCGTGAACCATACTGTCCTTTATAATGTTTAGAAGTTCATCTAAACCTGGATATCATGCAGAGGGTCTACAAAGTTCAACAAAGACATATTGGTGTGATGTTCATGGGTGCACATACTTTTAGCTAATCTTTGAGAGTAGAATTGAGCCTTAGAAGACGCCAAAGGTGTAAATGTTATTACTGATTGTGTCAATTACTGTTATATGTTAATGTTCTTCTATGTTCTTCATGTTATGGAAGCAGCTGGAACGGGTTAAAGATCGTAAATGTTTCATTTGTAATGAAGAAGGAAAGTTGGTGCACTGTACAGAGTGTTTACATGCTTTTCACCATCGCTGCCACTTACCACCACTGAAGGACCAAACCCCTGGGTGAGTAAACACCGCACACATGGAAAACTAAAGAGGGGGAGAAAGTGCACAACTTTTATTTATAGAGAACGTTTATAACAATGGAAGTCGACCCAAAGTGCTTTACATATATATAGCATCAAAGCTATGAAGGGGTAAAGGAGTGAAATTCTTTCTTCACATATCTCAGCGATGTTAGGAAGTGCAGGGTCAGCCATGATTTAGCTTCACTGGAGCATAGAGGGTTAAGGGCCTTGCTCAAGGGCCCAAGAGTGGCAGCTTGGCGATACTGGGGCTTGAACATCCTGACCTTCTGATCAGTAACCACTGAGCAACCATAAGTCATGTTACAGTATGATAGCAGTAGGTACAGTAATACATTACACAATTACATTTGGGACTTTTGGCAGATGCCTTTATCCAGATTGGAAATAGTGAAGTAACCTGACTTCCTTTAGATCTTTTACAGAAGTAACCTGGCTTCATTTAGATATTTTACAGATGTCATAATA
Source organism: Silurus meridionalis (assembly GCF_014805685.1). Lineage (NCBI taxonomy): Eukaryota > Metazoa > Chordata > Actinopteri > Siluriformes > Siluridae > Silurus > Silurus meridionalis. The sequence goes on along the minus strand of NC_060912.1, from coordinate 10,892,001 downwards.
GATAAAATATAGTCTAATGTTAACAACTACATTTCAGATTTGCTTATGATGGTCATTATGCTGTGTGTGTGTGTGTGTGTGTGTGTGTGTGTGTGTGTGTGTGTGTGTGTGTGTGTGTGTGTGTGTGCAGAGGCAACTGGATGTGCACATTCTGTGTGTTTAAGGAAAACCAGCAATTCCAGAATCAAGCGCAAAGGGAAGCTGTTTTAAACAGTCCGATTTCAGAAAACCTCACGGTACATAAACACACACACACACACACACACACACACACACACACACACACACACACACACACACTCACACACACACACACACACACACACACACACACACACACACTGACCATCTGTGTTTTTTTCTTCATCAGCACTGTGAGTATTTGCTGTTGTGTCTGTATAAAGGGGACGAACTGCATGTGTTTACCACCAACCCAGTAAGACATTTCTCTACAACACAGTTAAATGTTTCTGTTTTACATTCCACAGGAGGTACAGACTTCGTGGTTAAAGCTTTGGGGATACTGTATAGCTCTGTATAAGCTATTATTATTATTATTATTATTATCATCATCATCATCAATATTGTTATTATCATTATTATTATTATCATCATAAATATTGTTATTATTATCAATATTATTGTCATTATCATCATCATCATCATCATCATCATCATCATTATCATCAATATTATATTTATATATCATAAATATTTTGTTTATTGAATTCTGAATCTTTACACACACTGTTATTTTAGATCCCCCACATGTACTATATACTGTATATGGAGTATGAGATGTTTTTAGTTAGTATTGTGTGAGGATTCAGTAACAGACAGTAACAGTACTGATCAGTAATAATTATAAACTCAGGAACAACACAGATGAAGGTGTCACTTATCGAACCGATCATATTATTACATCCTGGTATGAGTGATATATAATATATTATATAGTTTAATAATACATGAGGTGTGTGTTAAAGTGTGTGTCCTTGTGCAGAATATGGAGTGGTCTCCTGTGATCTCGGAGCCCATGTGGCTGAACAAAGTGAAGAACAAGCTGGAGTTTAACATATACAGGACAGTCGAAGAGTTCGTAAACGACATCCATCTAATCTTTAACAACTGCAGAATTTTGAACAATGTAAGACACAAAAACTGAGTAAAATACTATTTCGTTTCAGTCATAACATTATAACATTATGATCTCTTCATCATGGCACCAGTTAGTGGGTGAATTTATTTATTAGACCACAAGTGAACATTTTGCTCTCAAAGTTGATGTTAGAAGCAGGAAAAATGGGCGTAAGGATTTGAGCAAGTTTGAGAAATTGTGACGTCTAGACGACTGGGTCGGAGCAACTTCAAAACTGCAGCTCTTGTGAGATGTTCCTGGTCTGGAGTGTTCAGAATTTATCAAAAGTGCTCCAAGGAAGTGATCCATTAGAAAACAACAGATATACACATATATCACATGTTACTGATAGTTACAATGAACATAATGTTAGTACAAGTCACATTCAGTGTTAACAGCACAGCTATTAAATATTAAGTTCTGCAGCCGTTGTGTGTTTAGTGTTCAAAACTGAAGGGGACCTGTGTGTTGTGTGTAAATATATATATATATATATATATATATATATATATATATATATATATATATATATATATATATATATATATATATATACACTTTCTTAATTCCTTGTGTGTGTGTGTGTGTGTGTGTGTGTGTGTGTGTGTGTGTGTGTGTGTGTGTCTACAGGATAATGAATTTGGTACAATCGGAGCCAAACTACAACGGACCTTTGAGCGCGAGTTCCAGTGGATTTTTAACATCAAGTAGCTCTTTTACAATCCTGCATCTTTCTGCAGGTTAATATTCAATAAAAAAGATTGAAATGTTATATTTTGTAATGACATTAAAACTCCATTGTTAACATATAATACCTACATTTATATTACAAATTTTCCAGTTTTATTTGTCATATGTACTGATGTCACTGACAGTTTGTACATAAATATATTAAGTGAGGCTTCAGGCAAACTACAGCAATAATAAAGAAAGTTCCATCGATATGTAACGGGGTATAGTTGATTTTCTCTACACTTCTAAAGTCCACTATCATTTCTTTGGTTTTTCTAATGTTAAGGCAGAGGTTGTTATCACTGCCCCATTGTGATCACACTCTAACTTAATCGCTGTAGGCGTCTCATCCCCATCATTTGTGAGTCCCAAGATGGAGGCATCATCTGCAAACTTAAATATGATGTAAACTGTGCTGGGCAACACAGTTGTGTGTGAATGGGGAGAACAGGAGGGGACTTAGGACACAACCCTGTGGAGCGCCAGTGCAGGAGTTAGAGTGCAGTAAAAGTTATTCTCAATTCTGACCACTTGGGGTCTGTTCATCAGAAAGTCCAAAATCCTCTTACACAAGTGAGAGTACAGACTTAAGTCTTTCAGCTTTGAAATGAGTTTTGGTGGGACGATGGTGTCGAAGCATTCTGACGTAAGTATTTTTCTTGTCCAGGTGTGTGAGAGCCTCATGTATCACTAAAGTGATGGTGTCTTCTGTCAATTTGTTTTTTTCCTGTATGCCAAATGGAGAGGGTCCGTGGTGGCTGGCAAGAAGAAACGTTGTTTTTCTCAAACCGAACATAGAAGGTGTGGTGGAGATGCAGAGATCCATACATCACAGATTTCTCCAACCTTTCTTCTCCTGTAGTTGTAATCATGTGCAGACCATTCCACATGTGCTTGAGGTCAGATCCCTGATAGTTTGCCACTATCTTTGCAGCCCTGATGGTCACACCTCATCTTCCTGTATGTCTCTGTGTCACTGGAGTTGTAATCTGTGTGCCTGGAAAGTGGATCCATGGTTTCCGGTTTGGGAATGATTTCATGCAAATCCTGATGCAAATTGACCTGCCACTTTGTGTTTACTTATATATATATGATCTAGAAGCTCCATGAAGATCTCCTGCTAGCTCCAAAACTATTGAACATCTTTGGGATGTCCAAAAAATCTAGTGAAACATCTTCCGAAGTGGAGGTTAGTTATAAAAGCAAATGGGAACTGAATGTGAAATGGGATGTTTTATTTTGATGTCATTTAATTTAATAATGGTATTTTGCCCGTATACAGTCGTTCCAGCACACAGCGAAACAACAGTGTTACATAAAACAACATAACACAAGATAACACAAACATACTACATTATAGTGTATAATGAGACGAGAACTACAGCGGAACTGCATGTGCAATCAAGAACACACACATTGTTCATATAATTATTTAATATAATGTAATATATGTGTATTTAATGTTCATTAAGAAGGGTTGCAAGCAGGTGGCACAACCTGATTTTGGAAACTTACCAGGAATTTTGGGAAATTTTGGGAATTAATAAGAAATTGGGTGAAATTGATATAAACTGTATAAATAAATATAGACATTTTGTTTGGTTATAAGCTGTTATTCATGCAAACTGATACAGATTTTTTGTTTAAAATGACGTTTGTGATTAATTGCTAGTATAATTTTGTTGCACACCATCTTACACACAGCACCAGGAAGTTTTACACATAAATGTATGTAATTTTTATGTCATTTACGTGAATTTTCACCAATATAGAGATTTATCTGGACATAGAAAATATGTGTGTTATGCGATTGATGGATGTACAAGTAGAAATTATATTAAATCTGTTTTTTTTTTAAACAAAATTACACTTAAAACTACATTTAAATCCCCTGTAACACTATAACCTGATCATTTAGTACATTCATATTATTCTCATTAATTCCCGTTAATTCCAAAGGAAATTTTCCAGTTATGCAAACCCGGTAATTTATTCATTTATTCAATTATTCATTTATTCAATTATTCAATTATTTATTTATATATTTTTAGGAGAACAAAACTTTCGTTTTCTTCTTAGGTTTTGTTTTTATCGCGCTTTCGTTTTTTCTCCACGTTTCCAGCGTGTTTCCTTCATGACGCCGTGACTCGGGGCTGCTTCTGGATCACGTGATCACTTTGACTGAATCATCACGTAAAACTTCATATGAATTGATCAGCTGGGGATTTTCTTTAAATGATCTACAGCCTGATGGAGTCGCTGGATTGTTTAACTTATGAGCAGATGATTCAATTTTTTCACCGTAAGAAGACGACGATCTCGTCCATGGAGAAACCGAGCACCTTCCTGAACCAGCTCCGAGACTACGATCTGGTACCTGAGGAGCTCTACCAGGTCAGAGAGAAGAACCTTACACCATTCCTCTATTTATTAGAGAAAGAATGGAGGGAGGGGGGGATAGATAGATAGATAGATAGATAGATAGATAGATAGATAGATAGATAGATAGATAGATAGATAGATAGATAGATAGATAGATAGATAGAGCTGAAGGGCGATCAGATCTTTATTTAATGAATAATCAGGAGACTGAGAGCAGAAGAAGCGCGGTGTCTGTTCCTGTAGTTTATACTCCATGGGTGGAGATGAAGGAGAGAAGACAAGGTCCAGTGGTGTTCACATGCAAACTTATAGAGATTTCAGAGTCTTGATGGGGAAAGTTTTCAGCTCGATCCGAGTTATTTCTAAAGAGGAAAGAAAGTGGCAGCTCAGCGCTTTAGATTAGATCAGAAGATGAGAATCGTAGCGCCACCAAGTGTACAGTAGATTTATAGCCTTTAGAAGACACCATTATCCAAATTTTATTACATTTATCTCATTTATGCAACTGAACTGTTGAGGGTTAGAATTTATATATACAGTGTCTGGTCTTTTTTGGCTTTTCAGATGTTTCTTTTGTTTAGAAGAAAGAAAGAAAGAAAGAAAGAAAGAAAGAAAGAAAGAAAGAAAGGTGCTTTATGCTTGTCACATGTACATTACAGCACAGAAGAACATCTTTTTTCCATATATCCCAGTGATGTTCGGAAGCAGGGGTCAGAGCGCAGGGTCGGCCCTTGAGCACAGAGGGTTAAGGGCCTTGCTCAAGGGCCCCACGAGTGGCAGCTTGGCGATACCTGTGTTTGAGCCCCAAACTTCCAATCAGTAACCACTTCCCTTCATCCAATACAAACTTGATACTTTAACATTTAGAAAGATTGACTTTGACCAAACAAATCTATAAATGTCCAGATGTTCCACTTTATTTCTGGTGAAAGCATGAACAGCTTTACTCAACATCTGGACTTTCAGCTGAAACACTTTGCCGTGCTTCTTGTAAAACTCGACAAAGATGTTCTTCATTAGTTGGAGGTTTATTTCTGATGTAGTTCATCTCAGAGCAGTTCAGCAGGATTTAGGTGCGGTGACTGAGAAGGTCGTTCCATGATAAATATCACTCCAGACGTCTGTCTGCTCTCTAAATAACACTTAGAGTTCGGACGTATTTGTCGCTTCGGCTCGTCGTCTTGTTGTACGGTGAAGTCGGTTTCAGACAGATGTGCATGGTGTTGACGTGTGGAACGGTTGCCATGTTGGTTCAGAATTTCTTTCACTTTCTGAAATAAGTTTCCAACATTCCCAGTTCCAAACCAAATCCAAACCAACAAGCTTCCGCCTCCATGTGTGACTGCGGGAATGAGGGAGTCTGATCACATCTTCTCTGATGTTCTCCATCTTTCTTCCAGCCATAAACTGTTGAATTCTTTTGTGTCGAAATCTCTCGCTCTCTCTCTTTCTCTCTCTCTCTCTCTCTCTCTCTCTCTCTCTCTCTCTCTCTCGCTCTGTGCAGAAGGTAATAAAGATGAAGAGTAAGAGTAAAATTCAGAAAGGTGTGTATGAGATCCTGGACTTTGTGGAGAAAAATGGTGGTGACTCAGTGAAAGTATTTTGGAGTTGCGTGTTTAAGGGGCACATCCTACACAAATACCCAGACCTCCGCTTGATCCTGAGCAGCCTCATGAACGGTGAGTGTTTTCCATTCCTTCACCTTTCTTTCTTCATGTTTTCTTGTGTTGTCTTTTCTTTTTCACGGTAGTTCCACTTCTTTCACTCGACACACGTCTCGTGATTGGACCCGATTTTATTGGAGTGTTTTATGATCTTTGTTTTAGAATCCTTTAGGGATTGTGAAAAACCTCCTGACGTGGAGAAACCGAGCAGAAATGAGGACGTCGAGAAAACGAGAGTGAAGCCAGCGCAAAAGAAGAGATTACCAGAGAGAAGGAAAAGTAGAGAAGAGACAGATAAAGAGGAACCAGGTCCTTCCTCTGCATCCAAACTGAAGAAACCGGACATGGAGCAAAGTCTCTGTGAGTCACTGCAGATGTGGGAGTTCATTTATCATTTCTTTCACCTCAGGAGAGAAACGATAACTGGAGCACCATTAAATGATCATTTTTAGAAGATCAACAGTTCAATATTTACCTGATAGAGGAGGTGAGACTACAGTGTGTTTTAAGGGTTTAGGAATGAATAAAGAAAATGATTTCTTTTAAATATCCATAGCCGAATGCTCTTGACGTTTTACGGGGATTTTGACAATTTCTATCTCAATTCTTTTTTAAAAACCAATCAATTAAATTAGTCAATTCTTCTGCCCCTAGTGGTAACGGATGGTCAGTTCGACTGGTCATTTTAAATAAAATTTATCAGCAATAAATGTAATAATTGTTTTACTGTGAATTGTTGAATATCTGCTGCAAACTTACTTTCCCAATGAGGATAAATACATTGAACTGAACTAAACTGATATGCAGTACATCAGTCCTACTTCCCTAAAAAAATAATAAATAAAATGAAATATTTAAAAATACATTTCTAAAGACTTTTATTGCTGGTTTAAACCTGTGAAGTTGGATAGAAATGCAGGTTTTACACATGTCCATGTCTTATTTAAAAACAGTAGGTTATATGCTTCACTGGGTGGGGAATTCTGGGTAATTAAGTTTAATCCTGTTGTAACTTGACATTTCTTGCTGTTAGCTTTACTGAGTAATGACGAAGAGCTTCCTGTAACCTGCGGAGAGAAACAGGGCGTGTTGTATCCAGCCAAACTGGTTAGAGGTAACGCTCATTTACATCTCATTAAACACCGTATGAATGTATTATAAGCCCAAAGTTATTAGAACTTGTTTTCACCCGTATGTGGTTCATTCCCAAACTTTTACCACAAACTTCCTCGAGTGCTAAGTTGTAAGTGGCTCTGGATAAGCGTGGACTGCTAAATGCCGTAAACTGTGAAGCACATACCAATCTCATGGTCAGGTGTCCAAACACTTTTGGCCATATAGTGTAGTTAATAGTTGTTGTTTGTATTCTGTTTTGTCTCAGTGATCCAATGGCACTCGAATAAATACAAAGAAAAGAAGTTGTACTTGAATTTGGATTTTAAATCAATCATATTTTTCCTTCCTTCAGGAGAGACGTGTATTTTGTCTGAGGGCCACTGGTTCACTCCGGGTCACTTTGAGACATTCTCAGGAAAAGCAAGTAGCAAGAAATGGAAAGTCAGCATCCGCTACAACAACATTCCACTACAGAACCTTCTAAAGGTGAATCTCTCAGTCACTGTGAAGATGCAGCAGGAAAACACTGGAAACACTGAAAACATGGACACACTGTACTGACTCACATAAACCTACTGCAGTGTGTATAATAAATGTTAAAATCTCTCTCTTTTTGTTTTTGTTCTGGAAGGATGGTCAGTTGCAGTGTCCAGTCACTTACAGATCTTACAGTCAAAAGGTGCTGAATGTGTTTAATTTTCCCCTTATGTATTATGATGTATTTTTTAATTCATTTTATTTATATATATATAACGACACTCAGTTTATTAGCGTGTGATTAATGCAGCACGCATTTCTGTCTGACCAGTTCTATTAAAAATATAAATAAATACAAAAAAAGAAAAAAATGTAAACCTTCAGCGCAGCACACATTTATTCATGACGTCCTTTTTTTTTTACTCAGATATAAAAAAAATAATACAATTTAATCACTAAACATACATTGACGTAATTTACAGTAAAACATCAAAATTACTTTTAAACATTTACAGGAATATTTAGTCGTCGTGCTCTGTTTTGAGTTTTGTTTCAGTATTAATTAACATACATTTGCATAAAGCATCATTATTTGTTAATGTTGATTAGAGTATTTAAAAGGTATTAATTATTAATTAATAACATTTGGAAATTTGGAAGATGATTAGATAGATAGATAGATAGATAGATAGATAGATAGATAGATAGATAGATAGATAGATAGATAGATAGATAGATAGATAGATAGATAGATAGATAGACAGATTTTAATTTTTATTATTATTTATTTATTTATGTATTTATTTATTTTGCAGAGAAAGATTCTTGTATCTAGTGTGGAAAGCTCCAGCTCTGGTTAGTGTACACACTTTTTGTTTTACTTTCAACGAGTAACAAAACACTGTCGTAAAAAGAATTTCTGTTTTTTAAATATAGGACATAATCAAATGCAGAACTGAAGGTCATCTGAAGATCAGATTTCTTGTTCTGATATTGTGTTTCCACGTGTTGCTCTGTTGGAACCTGTTAGAGTCGAGTGAATCCAGTGAGGAATCCAGTGAAGAATCCAGTGAAGAATCCAGTGAAGAATCCAGTGAAGACTCGATGGATGAAGAGCTGAGGAAGGAGGAGGAGGAGGAGAGCGAGGCGGTGGATATGGCACTGTTTGCGCTTGGCGTTTTGCCGGTCAGCTGTGGCTCCGTCAGTGGAGATTTATATAAAAGCAGATTTGTAGGTAGGTGGTCATTGGAGTCAAGTACAAAAGAACATAATGCTGGTATAAAAGCTCACACTTTGCTGTGGAGTATCTCCTTCTACCATCGTCACTTCAGCGCTGACTTTAGAGCCGTCACTAAACTGACTATATGTATCACATGTTTCTTTCTGGAATGTTTGCGGAGCTCGAATTCTGTCGCAGCCTTAGATAAAGTAGTGCCATAAAACGACACCTGTTTCCATGAGGTTCATTAAATACATATTCGAGAATGTGTGTGTGTGAACTACTGATAATGACGCTGTTGGAGTTAACTTTTTTTACACCACACGCTATAATGAGCTCAAGAAGGTCGTTAGGAAATGTGGACAATCGCTGTTTCTCTGTGGATGGACCTGGAACTGGATGTTACTACGGTTACTGTTTGTTATGATCAGCTCGTTCATTTAAAACACTGATTCAACCTTTAACGCTCTGAACTCACACCTGAACTCCAGCCAATCACAGTCCTCTATTCACAGTGAGCAGTGTGTGAGGGAGAGAAGTGTATGACTGGACAATATGACCAAAAAGACCTGTAAATGATGAGTATGATAGTGTTTATAGACGTGTGTGTGTGTGTGTGTGTGTGTGTGTGTGTGTGTGTGTTTTGAAGGGCCACACACGAAGAGCATTCGCACGGAGGAGCGCTGGTTCACTCCTGTGGAGTTTGTAAAGCAGGAGATGTCTCTGCCTGATGGACACTGGAGTAAAGATGTACTGTGTCACGGCAAAACCCTCAGATTCCTGGTGAAGGTAATGCGAGAGTCACTGTTTCATATTGTTCCAGAATCTTCTACCAGTCTGATATTTCAGAACTTTGTACAGTAGTTAGACAGAACACACACACCGATTACACTGATATGGAGAAAAACGTTTCTCACCTTCATGTGTTCTGTTTGCAGAAGAAGATCCTTTTTGTTCATCCCGTGTTATGCCCCTGTCCTCTCTGCCAGCCGAAAAATGAGGTGAGTCTTAAACCCATGGCAACTTTCTGAAGGAGCCAGACTTCTGAGATTCCTTCACGTCTTTGAAAACTTCGTTCCACATGTAGAAAGTAAGACATTATGACCGACTACGACTAGAAAATAACGGACCGTAAATCCGGTGTTCCCTTCATTTTAGTGGACATTATACCATTTATACAGTAGGGTGTATTTTATTATTTCTACAGAGTCACTTAGGGAAAGGAGAACTTTGTGGAACTAGGAGTTTGGCAACACTGGGATGTGGGTAATAGTTTGGAACCAGTGTGAACTCATTAAGACCCATTTACCATTGGTTTTAATGGAGCACTGGGGTGGTGCACAATAGTGATAGTGTGAGTGCTGCACAAAGCGAATTTCAGTCTCTTACAGATTTGGACATCATGATCGTGTCCCGTCATGGATGCACCATTTTTGAAGAAACGGCTCAATACATCAATATTATCGATTTCGAATCCTTGATGTTCTCTAGGCTGTTTAAACACCACCTGGGGAGTTTTTGTGCTCATTCAGATAGAAGGGTGTGAGTGAAGTCAGGTACTGATGAAGGTGAGAAGGTGAGGAGGTCTGAAGTGCAGTTAGCATTCACATTCATGAACGCATTCATGATCATACTTCCAACCCATTTGTGAAAGATCTTCATGATCTTCATGGCTTTGTGGTCTCCGAGTTCATATGAAGAGAAAATTTCATGCTACTGCACTTAAAGTTGTTCTACGGCTGGGAAGGTCATTCGTAAACATTTAATGACTTGGTTTTCTTCGCTATTTAAAGAGGGATCAGGATAACGATGACGTGTGCTACATTTGTAACTCTGGGTTGAATCTGGTGTGCTGTGACGAGTGTCCACGAGCTTTTCATCGTCGCTGCCACTTACCGCCTCTGCAGGACGACTCGCTGGGGTGAGAACATGAGAAGCTACAGCAATGCAATCAGTTCATAGTACATTTCTTTGGTTTTGATGTGTGTGTGTGTGTGTGTGTGTGTGTGTGTGTGTGTGTGTGTGTGTGTAGGGACGAATGGATGTGTACTTTTTGCGTGTTTAAGAGTAACCACAGTTTGTGGATGCACATGAGAAGAAAAGACGTTTTGAGAAGCCCTGTTTCCAAAAACACCATGGTATAGAAATCTAAATCAGTACATCACACACACAGACACAGTGATTTATGTGATTCTGAGTGTGTGTTTCCTTCATCAGCGCTGTGAATATTTGCTGTTGCGCTTGTTAAAAGCGGATACTCTGGGTGCGTTTACATATTACCCTGCTGAAAAGGTAAGAAAATCTCAGTTTCTTCTCAGTTTTTTCATCCAATAGATATTTATTGATCATTCATCTTCTTTCCCAAGAGGAAATCCAGAAATCGGTTTAATCCTTATTGCTATGATGTGATGCATGTAATCGTGTTCAGCCCCAGCAGAGTATTAAGATGATTTCAGTTCTATTTGATTGGGTACGTATTCGGGGTCATGGCTTGAACCGGTGGTCGACTGCGTAAAAGGTAGGGGCTCTAGCAGTCTCTCACGGCTAGGTGTGTGACCCCAGATACAGAGACACACTCAGAAATAAAAGTCAAAACTGTGGAAAACAGCAAAGATATCATTCGAAACGCTCCAATTTTAAAATGTCCAACACAAAAGTGCAGCAAATAAATAGTTACAAATTCAAAATGGGGTACAAAAAAATCCTCTGAAACTTGGAAACAAATGTAAACAAAGTTTCTCTGCAAATGGAGAAACACTCAAAAAGTCTTACCAGAAAATTGAAAGCAAAAAACAAGCAAACAAATACTTGAGAAAAAGTCAAGAAAATCCAGAAGACCAACCACATGCAATTACAATGAACAAGCAACAAACAAGCACAAAGGGGAATGAAATCCACTCATGGGATGAAAGTGGGAGCTGATGAGGGCGACTCTGGCGACATTTGGTGGGCAAAAATATAACTGCAAATTACGAGGTGGTCGTTGGGTGGTTAAGATTTTGGACTTCTGATCAAATCCCAGCAACACCAAGATGCCACTGCTGGGCCCATGAGCAACACCCTTGACCCTCAACCTCTCAGGTGTATGAATGAGATGAATGTCATTCTGGATAAGGGTGTCTGCCAAATGGCATAAACGTAGAAAGCTACTGTATTCACTCCTGGTACTACATAACAAACTTTTGTTGTTGCGCAGGTGGAGAGATACCATTATGTGATCTCCAATCCCATGTGGCTTAAACGTGTGAGGAGCAAACTGCAGAAAAAGAAGTACAAAAGAGTGGGAGAGTTTGTGCGTGACATCGAGCTCATCTTTAGCAACTACCAGACTTTTAACCGGGTATGATATTAAATCCAGAATAAAGTATCCAGATATATAAGGTCCAGATTTCTGCATGAAGTGTATTAATTTATAGTTTTATAAATTTAGTATTGTTGGTTTAATACTAAGATCAGATTACTGTTAGCATGTTACACTTAGCGGTTTAGATTAGCCTTCAAGACCTTCAAGACGCTTTCTTCAGGTCAACATTTACAGTAAATATATTGGGATAGTATAAGGTGCATTCAAGTCAAACTGGAGGTTTTAAGTATATAAGATAAAAGAACACATTTCAAAGAGTGGAAAATTTTTGGTCATAATCCCCTTCTACATTTAGACACTTCCCCCAGTGTTTAACTAACGCCTGGAAAGATTAGAACTAAAAGGAGTTATGTATTCTTTCTGTGCGGCCCGGTACCAAGTGGGCCCGGGGGGGTTGTGGACCACTGTTCTAGGACATCCTACTTCACTTCATCACATCAGGGAACAACCACAACCACCACTGGATCGTCACTAATGGACGTACGGCCATTTTTCCACCAGTGTTTCCACCATTGCAATGTTTTTCTGCAGCTGAGCGTCTCATTACCGCGCTCTGCTCGAAGTCTTCTGTAGATGTGTTTTACGTCTTCGTTCACAAAAAACTTCAGTTCAGTGCACACACACCAACACTGTCATCTGCCATCTTGATTAACGGTCTCTGGACCGATCCGTGATGTGTGCGCCACCTATCGGTAACAGGACACGCTAACCGATTTGTACTGCATGTAGTGCCGCCACACTAGCATCCATTTTTATACCGGTAACGTTAAAAGTCCCGGTTTGACTTGAACAAACCTTTTCTCTTGATCACAGAGAAGTAAAAATGTATTCGTTTAGACATGGATACGTCTCAAACTTTAAATTAGCGTGAATTACCAGAATGCAATGTTTCTACAGTGTTTAAATATTTGCTGCCAATTAAAAATGCAACCCTGTGTGTGTGTGTGTGTGTGTGTGTGTGTGTGTGTGTGTGTGTGTGTGTGTGTGTGTGTGTGTGAGCAGGATGACAAGTCTGTCAGGATGGGAGCCGCAGTAAAAGAGCTCTTCCAGAAGGATTTTAATGCCGTCTTTAAAATCCAGTAGGTTATTGCATCGTATTGAAAGTTTTTTCCTCAAGAGACAAATATTTATGTTCACTTTTTACACTCGAAGCATCAGACTTTTTATACGTCTATATTCCTGTGTGTTTATTATGGTCTCAGGTCTTTCAGTGATTAAAAGCCTCAATATTATAGAACAAGTAATATCTCAAACTCAGTCTGTAATAAAGAATATAAACTGTAATATACGCTGTGTGTTTGATGATAATTAGTGATGGGACGATTCAGTGATTCGTATCGATGCATTGGCGTAACAGTTAACGATACGAGTTGGAATTTGTATCGCGATGCATCCTTTTAACATATTTGCATCTGTAAAAACTATTTATTTATATATATTTGTTAGTAGATGCACTACGCTTTTATTATTTAGAAAGTGAGCAATAATTTGTGACCAACATTTGATCTGTAGATCGATTTCTCTTCGCTAAACTGTTTTTCGACTCGCTGTGGCAACATAACTAAGTATTAGATCTGAACTGTAACACACGTGAGGGATTCTGGGGTAAGAGTCGGTAATCACACATTCATTTCATATATCAGTCAGTATAATATTTTTGGGTAATGATCTACAAGCAAATATAGCAGATATATCAATTTAGCAATACAGTCAGTGAATGCCGTTTTCAGTTACATCTGAATATATTGTTTTTAATGTTTTACAAATGTAGAACTTTTAAACACCACCAGAAATTAAATGTTTTTTTCTTCACTTTTTCTTTTGTCACTTTTTGTTATGTTTTAGCTTAAATTATTAACTGCTGTTGTTTTGAGTGTTTGGGTTTTTTTGTTTTTTTGTCTCTAATGTTACACTACAAAAGTGGTTGTGTGAGAAACATGCAATAAAATTTTCATTTTGATCAATTTCGGTTTTAAGAAAGTAAAATTATTTTGGGCTAATATTCTTAAACCACTGCAAGAGATCAGTAAATAAATTGACGAGTCATCCCATCCGGTTTGCACTTGGTAGACCATCATTTGTTTTTCAACCGCACAATGGAAAAAAAATAAAAATAAAATAAACTTTACCTAAAAATATTTTTAATCAGTAAACATTTTTATTTCTGCGTCAAGTCTCAAATCAAACACCAAATCCACCATGATTCACACAATTCACCCTCTGGGTGGCGTTTTGTGGGTTTCTCCGGTATCACTTCATTAACCGTCCGTGTGGAAACATAGCGAAGGTTCCGTTTGGTGTCCTGTTGATTTACGTCATTTAAAACCTCCATTATTACTTTAAAATGTTTACAAGAATTTTTTATCTTCCTGCTCTATGTTGCATGTTGCTTAAAGTATTAAAAACAGGAAGTATTAATATATGGTACATTTTAGAACAGATAGAAATGTGCGATTAAGTTGATTAAGTATTTAATTTGATTGACAGCCCTAATATTAATATAATGTGAGGTCCAGTTACCAGTGTGACACTAAAACAGGTAGAAGTAATAACTACTTTTTACTGAGGTACATGTCAGAGCCAGGACTTCTTTACTTTCACTTGAGTAAAAAAAGTATAATCAGTACTTCAACTTTTCCCTGAGTATTTTATAACATGAGTATCTGCATGGATGTGTGTACTCTTGCCACCTCTGCCTGACATCAATATGAATGGTCTCATTTGGCCGCTCATTTGTTGATTGAACTATAAACTCATGAGACATGTGGCTTTCAACCCAGTACTTTTCTGGATTGCTCCAGAACTGATTTCATGTATTTATATATGAAATAAAAAATAATATTCAATGCAGGAAATTTATATTCAAGGTAATTCATCAACTTATTTTTTTGAGCAATATTAACTTTAAATGACTGACAGTAAAGCTCAACGTGTCTTCTTTCCGAAGATATTGTGTATGTAGCCCTCTTTTCTCAGGAACTGTTATTATTTAAAGTTAGGAAGGTCATTATTCAGCTGCGAGTCCCAGACGCGATGGTGAAGGCTAACAGGTTAATGACACTAAAACATGAAATCTTGAAAGTAGAATGCAGTATTTTGTGGAATGCTGCATGTCTTGAACAAACGTCACTATTATTAAATAATGTTTTATTGCTCCTGTCCTTCCCAGAGTTCTGAAGATATTTTGTGCTTTTCCCGCTTGCGTTTTTCTTGCTCATGTGCCAGTTCGGCTTCAAGCTCAGCAACTCGTTTCTCCAGCTGCTCGTATTCTTTCATTACGCTCTCTTTGGCACGCACTGCAGAAATCTTGTCTTTTTCACAGCGCATCATGTTGTCTTTGAGGTTGCTGATGATTATTTGCTGTAAGGCGTTCCTTTTCAGTTTTTCCAACCTGATCTTATTGACCTCCACGCCCTGTTGTCTCAGTGCTGCATGCAGATTGGCCACCTGTAGTGCAGCTTTCTGCAGCTGCTCTTGGGCTTCTGTCTTTTTGTCTTTCTCCTCCTCTAAAATCCTCTTGTTTTTCTCACACAATTTCCACGTTTCCTTAATAATCGAGAGATTCTGCTTCGGAACTGCCTTTTGTAGATCCCTATAGATCTTCTCATTCTCCACCTCCCATTTGAGGCTCTCAATCTCCAAAATGTCCTCCAGCTGAGCAACACGATCCTCCAGTTCTTCTCGTTCCCTTATCCAGTTCTCTCTCTCGGAGTCTATGGTCCTAATCAGTTTCTTATGCTTTCTCAGGGTAGCCCGGAGCTCTGAGATGTTCTGAAGCTGTACGCTGTTCGTCTGCTCCAGCTCCTCCACTTTCTCCCTACATTTCACTATAAGTTTTATTAAATCCTCCAGCTTATCTGACAGCTCCTTTATATCGCGATCCTCCTTCCTGAAGGGCCGAAAGAGTTCCCCGACCCTTTCGAACAACACCCTACTAGAGGATCTTCTAAGTCTCTGTAACTGAGCCATTGGTAAATGAGACACAGTTGTTGTTGTGGTGGTGTTTTATGGCGGGTTGGCAGAATGACGCGCTCCCACCTTTATATACTGGAAAAGGTCCGGTGTGACGTCACAGAGAAATTCCTCCTGCGTCAGCGTGCGTGCGCAAATGTCCCTACTTTTTTCTTCAAATTTGTTCTTTTTTTTCCCTATTTGACAGATGAGCAACATTTAATGCAGTCTTAAATAAATACCGATTCCAGATGTTTTTAAGAATAATAAAAAAATACAAAGCCAGAGGTTTTGCTCTTGCATTGGGTACTGAGCGAGTAGCGCGCCGGGGGCGTGACCGGGAGGGTGGGGGTATGGGGCAGTGGGGTAACAGTGATGGGGCGTAAATCCCGGGAGGGGGACGGAGGGGACATCCCCCCCATCCGAGGATTGTCCCCCCCAAAAAAAATTATTTAAAAAATATCGCACTCTCTATTATGATAAATATATATGTATGTATACCTAAATAATTTTGCAAGTTAAAAAAACACGCCAAAACTGCATTTAGAAACAGTTGAGTTCCCCCCCCCTTCCTCACAGTGGTTTGACCCACTGCCTGCGTTCCAAGTTCATCTGACCTACTCTACACACTCGAGTCGAGTGTGTGACTGCGACTCAAATAATGTTCAACTCCATTAACTAGGGGATTTTATTCACTAAATAAAGCGATTCTCATTAATGTAGTTGATGCAGACTCATTCATAAATTATTTGCGGCAAAAATCCTGATTACTGATGTAATTTCTCATGAATCTGCTCTATTAGTGATTCAAATATGACTTATCTAGTGAAGGTTAGCTTGTTTTGACACTAACACACCAAAACCTGTATTATTTTGTATAATCAATTTCTTAAGTGTCTTAATTAATTTTAAATACAATTTTAAACTTTTTTTTAATTCCTTGTTTTTATTGTTGTTAATATTTTTTATGATAGTTTTACTTTCTTTATGTAAAGCACTTTAAATTACTATTGTGTATGAAATGTGCTACAGTATAAATAAACTTGCCTTACAGTGTCATAGACTCGATCACATGATGGAGAAAAGAAAGATGGACATAAGATCATTTTTCAGTGCACCTAAACCATGTCTTTATAAGTACAATTTGACTGTATTATTTGTGTCCCTAACCCTAACCCTTCCAAAAGGGGACACAATGATGATTTAGGATTAGATCTGTTACAGCCTGTAACTAATCCTAACTCATAATCCCGATCACACTCGTTATTCTGGGTTCTTATTGTGCATCACGCACGTGAAACAACTAAATTGGACTTTACATCAGTAGTCTGGGCTTCAGCTACTAGGAGTAGTCCAGTACTCATGTTAGTTCTCACTCTCCAGTGTTCTGTATTGTTGAAAGATTTATGATCAAACTCTTGATGTCACCCAAATGAGGATGGGTTCCACTTTGAGTCTGAAGTTCCTTTCAAGGTTTCTTCCTCATAACATCTAAGAGAGTTTTTCCTGGTCACAGTCTCCATGGCTGCTCATCAGGGATAAATACACACCATTCACCTTCACTCTTGATTTCTGTAAAGCTGCTTTGAGACAATGTCTGTTGTGAAAAGCGCTATACAAATAAACTTGACTTGACTTCATGAATGAATCATTTATTCCTTCTTTCTTTTATTCAGCAAGTTTCATCCAAACTTCATTCTTTCACACTAGACCACAGTGAGGACTGTGTTACCCGACTTTGAGATCAAACATGTCGATGATGATGATCATAATAATAATTATGACGATGATGATGATGATCGTTATTATAAATATGATGGTGGTAATTATGATTATTATTATTGTTATATTGATGATGGTAATGGTTTTGATGATGATTATTATTATTATTATCATGGTGATATGATATATTTCTAAACTTTTAAAAACCTTTTAAACAGGGGAAACAGATTGGTAGACTCTCCTTTGCAGTTAAACCCACAGGTTCTCTATAGGATTCAAATCAGGGGTCTGGGGTGGCCATGGGGTGGCCATGGCGGGACCTTGTTTTAATTGAAAGTAAATTGTTTGACAAATCACTGACATGTATGTAAAACTTCACCATACCAGGAAAACAATATACATTCAGATAATAATAGTTGTATGGATTAAATAGTAGTATAAACCTGATTCATTTAGCATGTTGGCACATCTGGTATAGTAATAGAGAATTAATCAGCAACATCTGGCCAATCAGAGTTCAGTGTAATGCAATTAAAGATCTATTTTCTTATTTTTCCTCTTATTTTTTATGCCAAACTAACACCATATATATGAAATCTCTGTGGCTTTTAATCGAGTTTGCGTGACACTAAAATTGCAGACGAAAGTTACTTTCGGTTTCATGCGGTGACGTCAACTTCCGGGTTCAGTGCAGCGCGGAAGCAGTGCGAGACGCTCGCGGGAGATTTTAGAACCACTTGAGATTTGAATCCGCGCAGTAACAAACCTTCATTCAACACCCAGACACGCTCAGAGATACCAGAGGTAGGATTTACATACCAAAAAACACAAACACAAACTTTTTTTTTGCATGTCTTAAACTCCTGATCAGTGCACGTGAAAGTGGCCTGTGAGGCTTTGCGTTATACTTCAAATCCTCTGCTGAATATATTGTTTAAATAAAGTATAATAATAATAATAATAATTATAATAATCATAATAATCATAATAATCATAATAATAATAATGTATTGTGTAAATATGACTCTAATGTAATTGTAGGTCTGTTTGCATGGGAGTCCCAGAGAAGGCATGGATCCCTTGAATTTTCTAACTCACGAAGATTTATTGAAGTTCTTTCATTGTAAGAAGACAGAGATTTCGTGCATTGAGGAACCGCACACCTTTCTCAACCAGCTCCGAGACCACAACCTGCTACCCGAGAAGCTCTACCAGGTCAGAGAGAACATTGTGATGTTTTATTTTCCTCTGTGGTTAAAGTGTTGGACTTCTGATTAGAAGGTTGTGAGTTCAAATCCCAGCACCACCAAGCGATCACTGTTGGGCCCCCGAGAAAGGCCCTTAGCCCTAAAAAAAGAGATAAGTCACTCTGGATAAAAGTCTCTGCTGAATACCGTAAATGTAATATATGTAAGTAGGCCAGACTGCAATCTGTGAAGGTTCTAATGACCTTCAGAACAAATTCTCGATTAGGAAATGAGCAAGAATGAAATTCACACACCCTCATGTGTCGTTTGTTGTTCCTTTTTACTGCCAGATGTTAGAAGATACGTTAGAATGTGGCTTGTGTGAAGGGTGTGTGAGGGGTGTAAGAGTTTTTTTTTAATTATGGCAAATAGCAAAAAAAACTCTCCTTCCTCTCTTTCTCTCTCTCTCTCTCTCTCCTCTCTCTCTCTCTCACTCCTCTCTCTCTCTCTCTCTCTCTCTCTCTCTCTCTCTCTCTCTCCTCTCTCTCTCTCTCTCTCTCTCTCTCTCTCTCTCTATCTATCTATCTATCTATCTATCTTTCTCTTTATTTGCATTCTTTCACTGTGCAGAAGGTGATAAAGATGAAGAGTAAGAAGAGAAGACAGGATGGGGTATATGAGATTTTGGACACACTGGAGAAGAAGCGTGGACAGTGTGTGAAGCTGTTCTGGACTTGCGTGTTTCAGGAACACATCCTTCAGAAATACCCCGTTCTCCGCTTCCTCCGAAGCAGCCTCCTGGATGGTCAGTCCATTCGTGTGCGGAAAACTGCGTTGTAATTCCACTGTAACATGAATCATTAGATCAGATCTTCCTTGCAGGCACCTACAAAGAGTATGTGGATCTCCCTGACACGGAGGATCTGAACTGTAACGAGAACGAGTCGGTGCAGACAGTGGAGAAGAAGGTGAAGGGAGGAAAGAGGAAGAAAAGTGTCGAAGAGGCTGATGAGGAGGATGAACAAAGACCTTCCTCTTCTTCCACACCTTCACCGAAGAAACAAGTCAGAAAGCCAATATTCTGTGAGTCATTATGTAGATCACGTACAGTACATTCCTACACAGACTGAGAGTGTGTGAAAGTATTTCATTAAAACAAACATACATATGAAGCAGCTACTGATGCAACACGATGCGATTCAATGCAATACGATGCAGTGGAGAAATGAATGCTCTGTAATTCAGTATGGTGCAGAAAGTTCACTTTTATTTCTTCAGTTCAGACAATCAGCAAATCATCAGTTTACTTAAGTGACTTCTAATGTATAAATAAACACGCCTTTGTAGTGCAAAACAATTATCAAACCAGACGCTCTTTTCCTGTTGTGTCTGCAGAAGGTTACAGCTCTACCTCTGCCATGTTGATCTGTAGTCTATGTGACTCTCAGGACACGCCTCGTCTCCGTAGTGTTGCGATACGTCGTATTCACGTAGAAGCAGCGGTGCTGAGAGAACGCGCTCGAGAAACAGTTTAGCGACGAGAAATCAATCCACATATCAAATATTGCTGACAAATCAATTTATCTCAGTTCAATTCAGTTTTATGTGTATTGCGCTTTTAACAATGATCCTTGTATGAAAGCAGTTTTATCAGATTCTTTATAAGTGTACGTTTTTATTATAAGAAAATTATTGTTCACTTTCTAAATAATAAAAAGTGCAGCTCATTTATTGATAATTATATATAAATAAATGTTTATTTTATTGTCGCAAATACGGTAAAAACGGCGCGATACAAATGTGAACTTGTATCTGATGCACACTTTTTTTAAATTGATGCATTACATCGTTATCTTTTACGCCGATGCAGCAAAACGAATTACTGAATCTTATCTGTAATACATACGTGTATGTGTGTATGTGTGTATATACTGTATACAGTGATTCCCCATTTATTGCGGTGATTAAGTTCTCAAACCACCCGTGATAAGCCGACGTCATATATATATATATATATATATATAATTTCCAACTATACCATGCTCATTGTAAAGAATGAATTGTGATTGGCTGGAAGTTCAGGTGTGAGTTCAATACACACGTGGTTTTAAGTCTAAATTAATGCGCCACTTAACAAAGGTCTGAAACCAGATCCATCCAGAGTGAGACAGCATTATGTCTACACCATTATAATGCTCTACACTTCATTTCAGGACGTTCTTCACCTCCACTTCGTTAGAGAAGCCAAAAGTACACACATCCTTCACTTAGTAGAAGTATGTTTTAAAAAATACATGTTTTACAAAGACATGTTTTACAACATGTTTTAAAAGATTCTGGTAAAAGTTGAAGTACAGACTACACTTTTTCACTCAAGTGAAAGTTAAAGTAAAGACGTTTGGGCTCTGACATGTACTTAAGGAAAAAGTAGTCATTACTGCTACCTGTTTTAGTGTCACGCTGGAAACTGAACCTCAAATTATATTAATATATTAATTCAAAATAATTTCAAGTTTTTTACCTAATAATTGTGTCCAGACTGAACATCCACCATATAGAACACAAGCAGAGAAAAGATGATGATGATGATGATGATGATGATGATGATCAGGTGATCAGGAATGTGTCTGTTCTCAGTCATGTTTACATCACTGACTCCCTCTGTCTCATCCACATTAACAAAGGCTTCTTACTGTCTTCTGCCTGCTCACTGTGAGCTTCAGAAACTCGTCTACGTCTATGGTGTGAGAGACAGGAAATGATACACCAGTGGTAGATTAAAAAGCTGTGCAGTGTCAGGAAACTGGAAAAATAAATGTTGAACGTAGGAATAGATTAAAACTAAAGTCCATTTTGAAAATGTAAGAAGTAGAAAGTGCAGATATTTGTGTAAAATGTAATGAGTAAAGGTAAAAATTGTCAGAAAAATAAACAGTGAAGTAAAATCCTGATACCAGAAAAATCTATTCAGTACAGAAACAAAGTATTTGTACTTCATTAGTTTCCTCCTCTCCACATCGTTAAACAACATCCTGTAACACCTCAAACCGCACCCTGGATTATCACTTTTATATGTACATTTCTTCAGAAACATATCTACATAACAACTGTATCCTCACCAAGGGACATAGTCGAGACCATCTTACAGCCCTTGTATATGCTATAGTGAGTTATAGTAGAAAGACAGATATGAATAAATAATACTAAGCTTTTTTAAATGTATTATTAAGGATTATTCTCTCTCTCTCTCTCTCTCTCTCTCTCTCTCTCTCTCTCTTTCTCTCTCTCAGCCTCTCCATTAAAAAAAGGACAGAAAGCTGAGATTTGGAAGTGGAGTATTTATAAATCTACTCTCCCTGTTACCTGTGGTGATAAAAAAGCCACTCTGTATCGAGACAGACTGGCCAAAGGTACACCTTTAATCTGTTCTAAGAAAAAAATCTTATTGTATTGTACAAATATTGTAGTAGTTTATTACAACTATGTAACATGTTGACTCACCACTTTCTTCTTCACTTAGTCACTTAGTCATCACAGGTTAGAGTTCAGGTTAACTTTAACCCTAACTCTGATTCCTAAATCTAATCCTAACCCTAATCCTAACTCTTACTCTAACTCTGATTCCTAACCTTAAACCCAATCCTAAGCCTAAATCCTAAACCCAACCCTAAATCCTAAACCTAACCGCTAACCTCAACCGCAACCCTAACCCTAAATCCTAACCCTTAAACTTTACCCTAACCCCTGACCCTAACCCTAACCCCAACCACTAACCTTAACCCCAACTTTAATCCTGACCCTAACTCTAAATTTAACCCTTGCTCTTAATCTTACTTTAATCCTAACAAGAAAGTGTGTAAACCGAGTATATAAATAAAGTACTATCATCTTTAAAATAGTTACCTTTCACATCAATACAGCGTTCCCAGGGTTCCTGACACTTCTGGAATGTGTCCTGGAAGTCTTCTTTTTGAAGAGTGTCAAGCACCTTCTGCTTTTCATGCTATACATTTTTGTTTACATTTGTTTGACCCCATTTGGATAAAACTAAATATGAAATAAAAATTCATGAGGATCGTCCCAGGAAAGGAAGCCCTAGAGCTACCTCTGCTGCAGAGGATAGGTTTATAACCATTACAATAATGAATATAATGAATAGATATCCAGAAATAAGAATTAATTCCCTTCTTTTTCTGTATATCTGTAAAGAAAACTACTACACAAATATAATTTAATTGAATATTGTTCGATTAGATTGGGTTTTACAGTTAATTGATATCAAACATTGATTTTTTTTCACTCCTACAGGGATAAAGTGTGTTCTGTGTGAGGGTCAGTGGTTCGTCCCGAGTGGCTTTGAGAAGTTTGCAGGAAAGGGAAGCCACAAGAACTGGAAGCTTTCCATCCGCTGCCAAAAAACTCCACTGCTGAAACTTATCAAAGTAATCACTCTGCTGTGTGTACTGGTGTAAAGGTATGAAAACAATATTCAGCTTTTATTATTATTAATTGTATTATTTCGAAAGGAGGGGCATCTTACGTGTCCACGGATGAGGAGGCCATGCGATCGCAAGGTACTGAACCCTTTTATTCCTGCTTAGTATTTCTGCCTTTGTGTGATGTCATGCTTTTCCTCAGTTAAATAAATGAGTACAATTTCATACAGAGACCGAGAGCGCTGTTTCCTTTGAGCTCCTCAGAAAGCTCCAGCTCTGGTTAGTATACACACACACACACACACACACACACACACACACACACACACACGCACTGTGTGCTGTCTGGTTATTTATGTAAATAAATCTGGACATTAAATGGACTGAACACATCTGCTTTTCTGTTAGCGTCAGAGTCTATTGAAGAGATAGAGGGATTGAATGAAAATGAGCAGGTGGAAAGAGAAGATGGAAGAGAAGAGGAAAATGAAGAAGAGGAAAATGAAGAAGAGGAAAATGAAGAAGAGGAAGAAGAGAGCGAGCCAACAGATCTGTCAGAGTTCAAGGCTGCAGTGTTACCAGTCATCTGTGGTTCTTTAACTGGGGATTTATATAAAAAAAGATTTACAGGTAATTAATCTAAAACATAAGGTTTCACCCTGAGGCCTAAATCATTTTATAAAGCTTGGATATATGCCTGCTTGAGATATATACAGGATCTTCAACTAACATTGTCGCATTTTGTTGGAAACATAAAGAAGAAAGTATAAAGTAGTAGAGTGTGTAAGTTGGTTTTCATAAATGTGTGTTGCAGGGTCACGCACTAAGAGCATCCGCACAGAGAAGTGCTGGTTCACCCCTGAGGAGTTCATTAAGCAGGAGATAAATCTGACTAACGGACACTGGAAGAAAGATATACTTTGTCATGGCAGAACCCTCAACTTCCTGGTGAAGGTAATACGAGAGACAAAACACTGTCTGGTCAACATTATATGTTTAACAAGAGAGAGACGTGAAGACGTGCACCACCACACTCATATCTGTGATTACAGTACTGAAGTTTTATAAATAATGTAAATACAACAATATGGAGTCCAGGATTGTCATATAGGAACGTTGACTATCTCTGACTTTTTTATATTTACTTTTGTGTGTGTGTGTTTGCTGTGTGTGCAGAAGAAAATCTTGCATATCCATTCATTGCTGTGTCGTTGTGATCAGTGCTCTCCTGAGGATGCGGTGAGTCAGAAACATGTAACAACATATAGCAATAACTACTGGATTTTACTTTGCCGGTAACCAATTAATCAACCGATTTTTTTTTAATGGATACTGGATAAAAAAACAAACACAGCACTCTATGTAAAATATTTATGAACTGATTACAATATATATATATATATATATATATATATATATATATATATATATATATATATATATATATATATATATATAGTACTAAATCATGAAAATGTGCTAAATGAAATAAATATGAATGTGAATATATAAATATTAAGGAAAATGAGACTTCAAAGTAACACTGTTGAAAAAAAATACTGTTACCTCCAAAATGAAATTAAAATCAAATAAAGAGCACGTGATGTCAGTGATTCGCCTCTAGATGCCGCTCTTGTATTGTACTGTATAACTCAACCCGGAAAAACTATCAGTACGGATTTCCAGCAATCAAATATCCGTGCCAATTTAAAATAATGAATTGGTCGAGCTCTAGTTTTCCCCCTTCGTTTGAAGATAGACAGTAACTCAGCTGTACACTGAACTGAAGTTCACTGAAGTTCATTCCACCACCTCAGTGCCAAAACAGAAAAGAGTCTTGATGTATACATGCCTCTTACCCTGACAGATCAATGTGGGACCAGTCAAGCAGCCACTAGTTAAAAATTTACTAACTGTTTCAGGCAGGTTTAAACTGATATTGTTTTTTTGTCTTTTTCTCGATGAACAGCGGGATCTAGACAATGATGATGTCTGTTTTATTTGTGACACTGATGGAGATGAGAATAGAGAGCTGGTGTGCTGTGATGAGTGTCCACGAGCTTTCCATCCGGACTGCCACTTACCGGCTCCACCGAACGCCTCGAGCACGTGAGTCACTTTACGGTTTTGAGATGATGACGTGAGGGCATTGTGGGCATTGTGGGTGAACTGCTGAGTTGGTAGAAGAAAGAAAAAAGCTTAATCTGAAAACTTAGTACAAAATAGATTTCGGATGCTGAACTAAATACTCAACTGCATAATCTTTGTGTGTGTGTGTGTGTGTGTGTGTGTGTGTGTGTGTGTAGAGATAGCTGGATGTGCACTTTCTGTGTTCGGAAGAGCAACCAGCAAATGTGGAAACACATGAGTCTGCAAGATGCTTTAAACAGTCCTGTAACCAAAAACATCATGGTATGCACACACACACACACACACACACACACACAGATGTGGTTTTGATTAAGTCTCTTTTTTTTGCCAGCGCTGTGAGTACTTGCTGTTGTGTGTGTATAAGGAGGACACACAGCGTGTGTTTACTGACGATTCCGTCAACAAAGTAAGACTTCATCAATACGTCTCTCTAATAACTGTTACTTTTCATTTCAATCCACAATAATGTATTACGTTTATGGGTTATCAATACCGTATGTAGGTTATACTGATTTATTAAAAAATCCTCATGGATTCAAAATCTAGCATGAATTCCTATTAAATTTTTTTTTTTATATCTGGTATCAATTATCCAAAGGTCACATTGTACCAAAGAGCTTTTATTTATATAGCGCTTTAAAGTGCATGAGGGCTCAGAGAACATAGACCACTCTTTGCAGTGGTTTAGGAGAAAGTACTAGCAATGTTGGTTATAAAAAAATAAAAAAACGGCCACAATGAAAAACACACCTTAATTTTCAACACCATAAAGACTATAAATAAGTGAGAGTTTACTGCTTCAGTAAGCAAATGTAGGTTTTTTTAAACTATAAACGTACTGGAAGGATGTTTTATATCTGTTGTTTTATAACTGCCTCCTCCTATAGCATTCATTATTCTAGGTACCAATAATGAGCCTGTACCTTGAGGTTGAAGCAGAAGGGTAGATCATAAAAGACCAGAATTTCACTTGGATTCTGTGCTTTATAGGTCATTCATTGTATTGAACTTGAATTAGTTTCCTTACAACCTGTAGTGGCATAGCAGCATGATTTCTAGGATAGAAAAATCGTACCTACAGGAGGATTAAACCAGAGCCCAGCATCACATAACATGGTCCAATTAATCAACACTCCCAGGCTTATTTTAGTACAAAATCTGTTTGTATTTTCTTTTTACAAACAGTGGACAACAATTAGACTAAACAGAGATGGGAAAATGTAATAAACAACGCTCATTCTGTTAAAGCTGATTTAATGTACTGTATATAATACGTTCTCATGTAAGCTCTATTAATCCTCGGCCTTGTGCAGGTTCCGGAAAACAGAATTTCTAATCCCATGTGGTTGGACAGAGTAAAGACCAGACTGCAGAGAGGAAAATACAGCACAGTGGGAGAGTTTGTAGGTGACATCAGGCTCATCTTCCAAAACTGCCAAATTTGGAACAGGGTGAGATTTTTTTTGAGTCAAAGTCAAATTCCTACCTGAAAATGTTATAGTTGCTTTTTTATTGTTATGTTTATCACTTATGCGATTACGCATTTACCAGCAAAGTGAGGAACGAAATACTTTGTGTCATGCTGTTATAATGGTGGAAATTATATTAACATCATGGAATTGATTATTTTTCTATCAGAGCATGTCCTGGAGTGCTTTGTTATACTTCTTCACCAGCCTCCCTTCATTCTCTTTTTCTTGCAATCAAAAAAGCCAAAAGAATAACAAAAACATTTGTGTTACTGTGAAAGTAAAGAAGCATAAATTCCTCTGTCGCGTAGATGTCGGGAAATTGAAAGCCTTGTGTTTGTTAGAAAGCACTGAAACTGGAGACTCCTTCCTTCCACACAGTAACATCAGGATTTCCATACAGATCATTTACAATTTTCTTTGTTATGCTTTTGATCTATTTCATTGAGTAATTATTGTAGCAAGTAACACACAGTAAAATATAGTCTGTTCCGTAGTCTGTTGTTTAAGACACCTACAACCCCAATTTGAAGTTAGGACACTGTGTAAAAAGTAAATAAAAGCAGAATGCAATGATTTGCAAATCACATAAATCCATATTTTATTAAATAGAAGATAGAAAACATATCAAATGTTTAAACTGGAAAATTGACCATTGTAGGGGAAAAATAAAGCCATTTTATATTTAATAGCTTCAGCACGTCTCAAAAAAGTTGGTAAGTGGCAACAAAAGACTGGAAAATGTAATTGTTATTAAAATGTACACATTTTTTGGAACTATTAAGGTAAATCGATAAGATGATTTTGTATAAATAGTGTATCTTTGAGAGATTTTCAATTCATTGCATTTTGTTTTATTGTACATTAAATTACATTAATTAACACATCGGGGTAGTAGATGTAAATATCAGGAAATGACCGCTGAAATTCTGAACTGTAGTCACCTGGTGATCCATCTGTTCAACTCAAACCCAAAGTTATTGTGGTGTACTTTTTGTCATGTTGTTTCTTGCTTTTTTTATTTAACATAATGAATTAATGCAGAAGAAAGACGACTTAAGGGAAAAATTCAGCCATGAGTTCGACTCTGGAAGCGTTTTGTTTAATTATTTCCAATGAAATATAACTTAATATATTTCTCTCTTTTCTGTGTGTGTGTGTGTGTGTGTGTGTGTGTGTGTGTGTACTTGCAGGATAATGACTTAGCCATGATCGGAGCCAGAATGAGTAGGATCTTTGAGCAGAAGTTCCACGCTGTCTTCAAGATCCAATATACACACTCCTGCACGTTGTGATTGGTCGGTTTGCAATTGGCAGACACAGAATGTTATTTGCTTAAGTTTTGCTTAAGTTTTTTTCTCTCTCTTAACTTCAAGGTAATGAGGAGAGTTTGTGAATTTGCCACAGGAAATTATGAGTAACAGGCGAACACTACTGTGTCATAAAATATATGGGCCAATCAGGTTCCAGTATGCAAATTTGATAAGGCAGATGTTTTAGTGTTTTTTTTTTTTTAGATTTTTTTAAAATCTAAAAAAAAAGATTTCTGGTCGACTATAACATAAAAAACCCAGTTACTTGCTTCATGTTACCAGAAAAGTGTTTATTTTTCCATTGTGTATTTTACTTCACATAACCTTCTAGGGCATTTCAGGATTTTAGCTGAATTATGAAGATCATTGTGCAGGATGTCGGTTTTACAGAGAGAAAAAAATCATGTTTACTGCTTGAGAATCCAATACTCCTTTAATTAATATCCTCATATTCATCTTTAATACAAAATCTTTTTGATATATTATATAAAGCCTGTCAAAAGTGTGGAAACACCAAGTCATTTATGGATTTTGAGAGACACATGCGTGTTCCTTATGTTTCTATGCAACAAACTCAGTACTTTAACATTATGAAGATTTCCTTTGACCAGAAACATCTAGAAATATCCAGATGTTACACTTTATTTGAATTGAAAAATCCTCCCTTAGCATGAAGAACAGCTTTACACACTCTCAGCATCCCAATAGCATCTTCAAACATTCAGTTGAAATACTTTGCTGTGCTTCTCTGAAAAACTCACCAAAGAAGTTCTTCACTAGTTGGAGATTTCTGTCTTGTGATGCGGTTCAGTAGAATTGAGGTGTGGTGACTGGGCAGGTCGTTCCATGATGGATATCACTCCAGACGATCGTTTGCTGTCTAAATAACCTTTACAGAGTTCGGACGTATTCACTGAAGAATGAATTGGGAGCCATGTTGGATTAATTTTCTTTCCACCTGGGAAAAAAACCCAAACCATTAAACTTCCACCTCCATGTGTGAGTGTGGGGGTGAGGGAGTCTGATCACATCATCTCTCCTGTTCTCTATTTTACACAAGTTCTTCTGTTAGAGACAAAATATGTCCCATTTGGACTCCACAGAACTTTCATCCACTCGTTCACTGTCACTGTGTGTGTTTGCCTTTTAATGAGTTTATTGCATAGAAACAACTTGAACATGAATGAGTCTCAAAAAATCTTTAAAAGTGAATCTATTGTATTTTTTAACACTTCAATTAAATAATTCAAGAAAAAAATAGATTAACTTTTAATAATAAACAAAATGGTTACAATTTTAGATTTAGAACCGTCAACATCTAATTCATTTCAGAAAGTTGAAATTGTTCCATTTAGAGTATTTAAATGTTTTGTTTATATCAAAGTGTAGTTTTTAGCTACAAGATGTAATTTTCTTTGCAATTTTTTTAAGTTTCTAAAAATGGGGGGTTTAATTTTTATTCATCATCCTAAAAACTGTCTCTGATATAAAACTTGCTTGATTTCAAAAAGCCGAGTCATATTATATCATACTCGTATTTACATAAAAGATGTTTGTGTCATCCGGAGCTCAGAGCAATCAAACATTCACACGAGCAAAAATACTGACTGTAATTCATTTCATGTTTCTGTGTAACGAATGTCAATAAAAGAAGAAATTATATAGACAACCTACTGTATGGATTATACCCTCTGCCGTTATCATTTCAAATGTGTTTGTTGGAATTACACCTTATATACTCGAGCTTCTTTTGCAGATTAGCACTGTATCAGCTAAATACACTTTCCAGAGGTACCAGTGATCTCAGATTCTTACTTTATTTTCTTTTTTCATGTCTTCATGTACAATTTATGAGAGGTTTTATATAAAAAAGGATCAAATAAAACCTTGGTTATAATCATTCTTTCTGTTTTTCATATGTAAACAGCAGTGATGGGCAAAATACCTGATTTTTTATCATAGACAGGTTTTGGGGTAAAAACCCAGAGCATTTCTTAAGTTTATGGGTCTTCATCGGGGGTCCACAACCCCTAGGGGGGTTTGCGGTGGTACTCTGCTAATTAATGTTGAATCACTGCACCACGCTGTCTGAGATCCTCCAGCATTGCTCGACTGGTACCACCTTCTCTCAGAATGAGAGGTTGGTATACTTCAGGCTCTTCTCTGTTCTGGCACCGAGGTGGTGGAAGGAACTTCCCCTAGATGTCCGAATAGCGAAGTCTTTTGCTATTTTTAAGCAACGATTGAAGACCTACATCTTCCTGAAGCACTTAAATTAGCACTTTCCAGGTTTGCTTTGTTGAAATCAAGAGTCTGATTTATATTAAGTTTGTAATCTTGCGTACCAGTGTCGATTTATTCATTGCTAGAGACTCAAAGCACTTTTGTACGTCGCTCTGAACACGGGCATCTACAGATTGCAGCAAATGCAAATGTCGAGGTGTACCTGCGTGGAGCTCCATGACATATTTACAATGAGAAACTATGATAACAATAGAAAGTTTTGGGACATTCCAAAGCTAATGGTAATCGGGTGCCTGGGGGGGACCTCAAGTCTCAACAGAGATCAATAGATAACTTCATATTCTTACTTATATAACTATAATGAGTTTCCTCTCAGGGTTTATAATGCCACTATCTAATGTCTAGATGAGGATGGGTTCTCCTTTGGGTCAGGTTCCTCTCAAGGTTTCCTCTTCATGTGATTTTCTGGAATTTTTTTATCAGAGAGATAATGGAATGGTAGTGAACAGGTGTTTAGTGATTTGCATACTGATTTTTTATTTTTTTAATCAGTAAGTGTGGATATGAAGAAGCTGGCAAAGATCTACATATCAAGTTCACACTTGCCCTTGTCTAAACATGTCTTAGCTGCAGTCAGACTTTACTAACGTAATTTTTTACCTCCACATCGAGTTTGTTTTGATGTCTGTCACGGCAACACCCAGTTTTCAAATGTAAACCAGGGTTAGAGGAAGTGTAGTCAAGAGTGAAGCTGCTTTCACTTTCATTTCTGACTCTCTCTGATCAGAGCTCTCTATCCAGAGACATCTGTTTATGAGTGTGTTCGAGCTGGATTTATTTGGACCTAATTAAGCTGTCTGTCAGTCTCCGGCCATCACCCCTGAAGCTTTGAGACACACACTTGGTGTAAGTATCATTCAATCAAACCAGGGACTTTCTGTCTTCAGTAGGCTTAAAAAGAGAGAAAATGGGAAGATGTTTCTGCAAGAACGGCTACATCCTAGCTTAAAATGACCTGCTTGGTATTTCCAGAGAAAGAATGAATGAAGAATTTAATACTTTTTCATTAGTTGGTATTATTCAGACTGAGGTGAGATGTGTCTCACACACACCATTCATCTGTCAGAGAAGATATTTTTCTCGATGTGTTTTCTTCTCTAAGGAGAAAAATGGACTCAATGTGGTTTTCCTGCACCGGAACGTTGCTGCAGCTACTCATTCTGAAAGTTCCTTTCTGGTTTTAACAGCTCTGAATGTTCTAATAGTTCCTGAAAGCCACTTTCTGAAAGCTCCTTACTGGTCTAAACAGCTCTGAAAGTTCCCTTGAAAGTTTGAAAAGTATTGAAATTTCTTTCTGGATGTTCTGAAAGTCTTTTTCTGGTCTTAACAGCTCTGAATGATGATGCTCGTACACGCTTCAGGACAGATTTACTGTATGTCCCACCATTCAGAGGGCTTGTGGGTCAGGGGGTAGTGTATAATGTACATAAATAAACAAGCACTACAGGAACATGGTTGAATAATGCCTGGGATACACTGTAGGATTTTGGACTGTCCCAGATGAATCATGAGATGAGACATGATCCCAGTGTGATCATGGCGGCCATGGTGATTTCTTTAGTCCTGGCACTTAAAAAAGTGGTCATGAGAGAGGTTCAAATGTTTTTTTTCTTTTATGTTCTTTCTGACTAATTTCGGATGACCATCTCACAGTGGATTTTCCTGCTACAACCTAAGTCTACTGACATGCCAATAAAAAAGCGACATGAAATGGCGTATTGATCGAAAACTTAAACTCAAATACCACACAGGTGAAAAGAGCTACACAGAGGAATACCAGTATGTGGTATTCAAATAAGGAAAAAGAAAAATCTCAGAAAATTTCCATACACATAAAATCCACAATTGCCAGTGCAAGATTCAACTTGCTCTGTTTGTTGCCCACTAGCGCATTGCTAATGGCGTATTATTTGACGAAATAACTTTTCAGTAGGCGTCATCACCATACAGTCTACAGGGAATGCAATGGCCTTGAACAAAAAAAAATAAGGGAGAACAACATGGTCTAGATTAAACATTACGGCCTGAGAGATCATCTGGGCCAGTCTCCCCAATAGAGAAAATCTTATGCAAATGATGGGAAAAACATGTATTTCCACAGAGTTGCTCCAGAAATGGGCACAGAGTACTGTTTCCTGAAAGAGAGGGATTTACCATCGCTATCATAAAATTATACTGCAATATAAACATGCAAATGCACAATAGAAAACATTATTGAGGTAAGTGGAAACTTAGTGGTTTAGTTGGTGGGCTTTTGAGCAGGGGGTCATGAGTTCAAATCCTAACCTCAAAACCTAACCTCATTACCTAAGATGACACTGCTAGGCCCTTGAGCAAGGCCCTTACCCCTCAATAACTCTGTTGTACAATGACTTTTGAAGTCCCTCTGGATAAGGATTTATGCCAAATACAGTAAATAGGTCATTGGATCATCGTTATTACCAGATCTTCTCTAGGATAAGAGTTCTACTGAATTTCTTATTCCAACCAAACATATTCTCAGTAATGTTTTGTAAGGTGTGTGCTATACATCTACAGGAGTCCTAACAGGTTATACATTATATTATTTTATTTGATATGTTAATATATTTATGTTTTCTCGTGATCACAACCTAATATTTGAAAGGAATTGTTTTTTTCCTCTGTCGCCTGGACAGGATTCCTCGAGTTCAGCCTTTCCTACGTGCACACAGGGAAGTCTCAATAAAATACACAAGTCAGCCTTGTTCCAAAACTTTATTGTGTCACACATGAATATACACCATAGCGAAGGGGACGGGAAAGTCAGTGTGAAAAACGGTTAACAATAACAACTCAATATCTGGTCATGTTATTCGTTAGGAAAAAAAACAAAACGCAGATTTGGCGCATACCGAAAGGCGACAGTTTGGGTGTGCAACAGAAGAAAACAAAAATAAGAATGTGAATGTTCTGGGTCAGCATAATATAAGACAGGACTATTATGACTACTAATCACGGATATCTCACAATATTCTTGTGATCTCAACATAACAAGATCACAAGAAAATAAAGTGGAGATCACAAGAAGACATTTGGAATTTCTAGGTTGCGAGAAAATGATGATGAGACCACAAGAAAACAGGTTTAAAAATGAGCTGTAACTATTTTAAGATGGAAAAAACTGACCCCAGTCGTCTGTTCAGGAGGACTGCTGAAGATCGTGGTGTTAGACATGTATGACGAGGAGTCTTGGAGCGATTCAGACTTGAACTGGCCTCGAGTTGGGAAGAGGAAACGGAGCTCTGTGGCAAAGAAGAGCAGCGGTAATAGAAGGACATCGTACACTCAACATGCATCCCGTAGGAAGAGATTCAGAATCAGTAAGTCACTTCAAAGACTGGTTTTATTACTAGAGAAAGTTTGTGTGTATTTTGGTCACTTTCCCTTCATATAGCATTATTTATAAATGTATGAGGAGCTTCTCTGAAGGTTCTCCTGGAAGAACTGGATGGACAAAAAGAATGGAATTTTAGTGCACATTCCAAAATTTACTGAAAAGGCTCAGAAACTAAGACACAACACCAAATATAGAGCCAAGGTGCCAATACTTTCGAGATTAGTAGTCTCACATTAGTAGTAGTTTAAAGTTTAACCTTGAACCTCAACATACAACACTGAAAACACACATTCCCTTCATTTAAGTAGATTATCAGAGGCCAAATCTCTAATGTCTCTCTGCATTGCTATGTAGGGCACTACGTAGTGCGCGAAAATCCAATTTAGCACAAATTGTAGCCACGCCCACAAGACCCGGATCGGCTCGCACGGTACTTGGAGGTTCTCCGCAATCACACTAGGTCTTAGAGCTTTTAAGGAGATGTTCCTGAATCCTATCTATCTATCTATCTATCTATCTATCTATCTATCTATCTATCTATCTATCTATCTATCTATCTATCTATCTATCTATCTATTAAATATTCATTGTTCATTGTGTATTTTAGTCCTGTCTAAAAACATTTTCTCACTGGTTTAAAATAAAGGCATTACATATAATCTACTGGATTACAGGAATCATTGCGAGATTCAAAGATCTATGTCTGAGCTTTAAAAGCCAAACCAGGCCCACGTGATCATGTCCCTTGTGATCATGTATATGTATATATGTATATTTCAGGTCCCTCAGCCCTTCAGCGAGTGGGTAAAAGGCTGAAAGATCAAGCCAGCTTTCCTGTGATGTGTGGAGATAAACAAGGCGTCCTGCACAAAGCCAAGTTCATCAAAAGTACGTTTTACTGCATTTAATTCTTTGTGTTTATAAATCAGTTTTAAGCTTAAATTCAGCACAAATCCTTCATCACTGCGCACATGTAGAGAAACCACAGCGACTCGAGCAGCTCTAGAAGAAGAAAAAGATGAGAAGTGTCAGTTCAGCCTTATCAACAACAGAGAAAAAGGAGAAAAAAAGAGAGAGTTTGGCAGTGGATCGAGTGTTTATAGCTGCTATAACATGAGAACTTGAATTGTGCAGTTTTCCAGCAGATGGCAAATGAAGTGATCAAATGTACAGTGTGTCATTCTTCTGTATATATTATGTATATGGAATTCAGTTTATAAAACACCCCCTCCTTCTCTCTCTCTCTCTATCGCTCTCTCTCTCTCTCTCTCTCTCTCTCTCTCTCTATCTCTCTTTCCTCCTGTAGGTGAGCAGTGCATCTTGTCTGGTGGCTCGTGGTTCACCCCTACTCAATTTGAGAAGTTTGGAGGAAAGGAGAAAAACAAGAAATGGAAAACTAGCATTTATCACAGTAACATTCCACTGCAAACCTTTATACATGTAAAGATTCATCATCTCACATCATCTCACATGTCGCACTCCTCTCACATCATCTCACATGTCTCACACTCAATCCTCTCACACATCTCACACTCAATTCTCTCAAATGTCTCATACTCAATCCTTTTACATGTCTCACACTCAATCCTCTCATATTCTCTCACATTTAATCCTCTCACACATCTCACACTCAATTCTCTCACGTCCTCTCACATGTCTCACACTTAATCCTCTCACGCCTCTCACATAATGCCACATGCCTCACTCAATGCTTACACACGTCTCTCATTCAATCCTCTTATGTCCTCCCACACTTCTCACACTCAATCCTCTCAATCGTCTCATACTCAATCCTCTCACATCCTCTCACAAGTCTCACACTCAATCCTCTTACGCCTTTCAGGTCATGTCACTAGTCTCACACTCAATCCTCGCTCATCCTCTCACGTCTCACACTCGATCCTTTCATGCCTCTTATCATCTGACATCTTGCATTTCTCACATTCAATTCTTTCACATTTCTCACACAGCTCACACCTCTCACATGTCTTACACTCTATTCTATCTCACAGCTCACATGGCTTACATGTCTCACACTTAATCCTCTCACACTTTCTACATCTTCTCAAATGCTCCACATTTAATTCTCTAAGATCAAAGATCAAGACACTTAACGCCTTTGTTGCTCAATTGTAAAAATGAGATCAATGTAAGTAGCTCTGTTTGAGGGCTTCTGCCAAAATGCTGTAAATGTAATTGTTCTGTGTGTCGTGTCGTTTGCAGCACCGGTTTCTCTCATCCCCGTCGTTTAAAACGAAGCGCCTGCGGGATAAAGAGGTACTGCAGCCTCCTCTCCTCCACCAAAACTCACTCCATCTTCCTGTTTCTGTTTATTCTTACTCGATGGTAGAACATGATGTTTTGATGATCGACCGGTGAAATGTGTGTGTGTGTGTGTGTGTGTGTGTGTGTGTGTGTGTGTGTGTGTGTTTGTTTTTATGTGTGTTTAAGAGGGTGATTAATCCCAGAAGAAGTTCCAGACATATACAAAGTAAGTGTCTGTTATTAGACCCCCCGTTTATAACAAGTGTTGAGTCGTAGAATTTTCTGTGCCTTTGAACAGTGTACATGAAGACTAATTTTACACACACACACGTCTTTGTATACTCGTAGACTATCGCAGATTCCCCTCACGCTCGAGCTTGGGGTCCCACAGCAGCGCTGACGATAGCGAGTACTATGACGATGATGACAACGACGATGATGATAATGGCAACGAAGATGTCGTCAATGATGACGCCAATAATGAACCTTATGAGGAGGAGGAGGATGATGATGATAATGACAACGATGACGATGATGATGATGATGATGACGACGATGATGATGGCAACGCAGATGTCGTAAATGATGACGCCAATGATAAAGCTGATGAGGAGGATGATGGCGACGATAATGACGACGATGATGATGGCAACGAAGATGTCGTAAATGATGATGCCAATAATGAAGCTGATGAGGAGGAGGAGGAGGATGATGATAATGATGATGGCTCTTTTAAAGTCACATGTTCTTCAGGAAAAGGAGTTTTGCATAAAAGTCGCTTTGCTACAGGTGTGTGTGTGTGTGTGTGTGTGTGTGTGTGTGTGTGTGTGTGTTAAATTAAAAATTCATTTAAAAATGTATTACAGAAATAATTTGCGTCCAATAATGTGGATTTAATGTCATGCTCCTGAGATGTTCTCCAGAACTTAATGTAATAAATAAGTGTAGTGCTTTTTTTATCCATTTTTAGTTACACTAGTAACCAGTCACTAGTAACACTAGTGGAACGCTTTGGTACATGGTTATGTTATAGCAGCGATAAACAGTCATTCCCTCAGCAGCTAGAGGTTCTGCAAGAGGTTTATAGACAAAGAAAGAGCATCTTCTGACCAGTCGGGTTTGAGAAATCAGCAGCTCCGTGCAGGAAAACGATTATTTTAGTATCATTAGTACTGAGTAACCCGTAACTCGTGCGTTTTAGAGACTTGTGGAAAGTGCATCAGGACGCAGGACGCCTGGCTCACCCCCAAGGACTTCCTCGAGCGCAACAAAGTGGACGGAAACTGGAGACGGGACATCAGAAGGCGCGACAAACCGCTTGGAGAACTCATCATGGTGAGATCCATGGATCAGACTCATAGTAAATAAAATTAAAATGTAACTAAACAAACATGGCTGCCTTTAATCGATCCAGATTTGGTGCAGATTTTAAGATTTAAGGTACTGAAATGTGACATTCTTTAATGTCATGAACAAATCTAAAAACCTTGAGCCATGAGTCTGATTAGGATCAGAGCTCCACCCATGAGTCTTTCAGCTGAGACCTTAAAACCGGCTTTAGTTCAAAATGACCTGTTTTATGCCTCATTCTCTTTTCTGATGTTCCTCCCAGAATGGCGAGTTGGAGCTTCATTCGGTGAACTGCAAGTGTCCCATCTGCACGAGAGAACTTCTACACGAGGTACATCCTTCTGTTCAAGGTTTTAATCATAACCAAAGCAGGAACGGCTTTAGGGCCGATTAACTTTCGCCAAAAGTATTGAAACCCCTGACTTTTCTAGCTGTATACACTTCTTCTCAATTGTATCTGACGTCTTTGGATGCTGTAGTATAAAATTTTCCCTTCACTTGAACTAGGAGACCCAAAACTGTCCCAGATGTTGATAGAGCTGTGCACAAAGCCAGTTCCCTAGAGATATTATATGATTTGGAAGTTTGTGAAAGATCTCCCACTATAGAACGCCATCCTCCTCACCTCACCTGCATCAGAACCTGACTTTACTAACACTCATGTGGCTAAATGGAATCTCACACAACATCTGGAACATCTTCCTAGAATTGGAGCAGCAAATGGGGACTAATTGTGGAATGAAATGTTCATTAAGCCCATTTAAATCATATACAGGTGTCCACAAACTTTTAAAAATATATATAATGAGGGACCTCCTTGTTTTTTCACACACACATGCTCATGATTCACATGATATCTGTATAATTTACTCTGTGTGTGTGTGTGTGTGTGTGTGTGTGTGTGTGTTTGTGTGTGTATACTTTCTCAACCCTAGCTGGATGAAAAAAATGATGACTTGTGTTATAAGTGCAATC
This sequence comes from Silurus meridionalis, assembly GCF_014805685.1. NCBI lineage: Eukaryota > Metazoa > Chordata > Actinopteri > Siluriformes > Siluridae > Silurus > Silurus meridionalis. The sequence goes on along the minus strand of NC_060912.1, from coordinate 10,853,428 downwards.
ATGATGGAGATCTGGTGTGCTGTAATAAATGTCCTCGTGCTTTCCATCATCACTGCCACGATCCACAGTTACTAGAAAATATGATCAGGTGAGAGATAATATCCCAGAGACATGCGAATCACACGCATCAGGTGTGTAGAATGACCATGGTAGAAATGCGTACATGTTTTAATGAGTGTGTGTTTGGTTGCAGTGAACACTGGACCTGTTCTTACTGCCAGACGTCTGGTTCAGCTGCAAGAAGTCTGAGCTCGTGACCCGTTGTTAAAAGTAAAAAAGCCTGAAATATCACATGGACAGAAGGATTCAGCCGCTTTGCAACAACACTTGAAAATGAGCTTTGGTGCCTCCCAGTTCTGCTGGTCGTTCATGAGATGTTTCTACACCTTGATTGGAGTCTACCTGTGGATTTATTGATTGGATATGATTTGGAAAGACACACTAATCCTCCCTATAGAAGGTTACACAGCTGACATCAGAGCAAAAACCAAGCCATGAGGTCAAAAGAAACCACCTGTGGAGCTCAGAGACAGGGTTCTTGCAAGATTTGGGAAAGGCAACCAAAATATTCTGCTGCACTAAAGATTCCTAAGAGCACAGTGACTTCTAATAATTCTCAAATGAAATGAAAGAAGTGTGGCACAACCAGGATTCTTCTAAGAGCTGGTCTCAGAGATATCCTCAAGAAAAACCTGTTCCATGGCTCTCAGGACCTCAGGGCTGAAGGTTCAACTTCAACAACCCATAGCATGTAGGCAATGACAACAGGAAAACAGAACGTGAATGTCCTAGAGTGGCCCAGCCAGAACCCTGACTATAACCCTATTCAACATCTCTGGAAAGACATGAAAGTGGTCACTTGGCATAAAATGGCATAAAATCCCCCAATTCAAGGGCACAAAGCTTGTTCTGTCTTTCCCAAAAAAGACCCGAGGCTGTAATGGCTGCCGAAGAAATTTCGACTGTACAGGAAATGAAGACTCTGAATACTTATGTACATGTGATATCTCAATTTATTTTTAAATAAATGTAGACATTCCTAAAATTCTATTTTCACTTTATCATTATGAGCTACTGAGTGTAGAATAATGAGGAAAGAACAAATCTGAAACGCTTGCAGAATCAGAATAGAACATAATACCACATTCAATGTTAACAAAAAAGTAAAAAATATATCTTTATTGCTTTAAATTTGTAAATAATTCCTGACCCAGACTCGTCTTCCCAGAAGAGTTTAGGTTATTAAAACAACACTAAAAGCTCCAATATAAATCTTATTCCCAGGTGTATCTTTTATTTCAAAGTCTACCAAAAAAACTCCACTTCCACACCTATGGCTTGCCTGTAGAAGCGTTTTAGTTTACCACACTAGCGCCCTCTTGTGGAGACTCCGTTAACATGAATATATGACAACATACGATATTAAAGGCAGAACACGCTTAATATAAAATATATCAAAATACACGGTTTATATACAGTTTACCTACAGCTCTCTTCCCCTCTCTTACTCTTCAGAATAGATAGTTTGATCTAAAGTATAATCGCCCGAGTGAATTCCATGTGTGAGTTTAGTTAAATGTAATTCTGGGATATTCCAAGATGTTCTCATTTGTATAGATGTTAATCATGTCACAAATTTGTGCTAGTTTAAATAAACCAGAAGAAAAACCCCACAATAATTTCATCATGTTAGACCACTGAAAATATCGAATACTATGTAAAATATATATATGGCAGGACACATGAGAGCTGCGTTCACATGAGGAGGGAGGTCACCATTTCAGAGTGGGTGTGTTGGAGATATACTCCATCCAATTGTCCATGTGTGTGTGTGTGTGTGTGTGTGTGTGTGTGAGCGAAAGCTACAGGTAAGTGCTGGGGTCAGTCAGGTGCAGGTACTCTGGGAATCCATTGCTGCCGTGTCTCTGGCTCCGGCGTTGGCGTGTCGAGAGAGTCTTCCTAATCTCGTTCCCTCGTTTGGCGAGCGTGGAGACGATCAGATCGGCCAGGTCCTGCTGCAGACGCTGGAAGTTCTCTCTGTGAAACCGAAACGCACAGTGAGTGAGTGTGTGCTTGCAATGTAACGTTTTGTTGTAAACTTTACACACATTTCCAAGGGTTCCTAGTGCTTCTGGGGGTTCTGGTCCTTCCAGACCGGATGGCTGTAGTTCAAAAACACTGTTCACAAGTTGAAACAACCCTAAAAGTAACCATAGCAAATTTGCTGTTTTAGTTGATTCTCAAGAAGGTCAAAAATGTACTGGTAGCTCG